>NW_020653753.1:188893-219354 GCF_003589595.1 Hyposmocoma kahamanoa | reverse complement strand
TAAACAATGCATGTTAATTTTTGCTATCGCTATCCAAAGAATTTTGAGACTTTCAGGCGTTTAAAGCAACATTTTTGAATGAAATTCTGCAACAAGGTGCAACACGTTATTTGCCACTTTGTTTATAGTAAACGACGAAATAGTGATGTACTATGTTGGTTAAGATAACAAATGGGGTCGGTTATAATTTTTTAATATTGATTCTGTCAGTTACACTAAAATATTTAAAAAAAATGAGCTAACGATAAACTTAGCTTTTGTTGTATTTTTTCTATTTGATATAATTTTGGCGGGATATGTCGACGCGTCCTTGTCTGTGTTCAAAATATCATTTGCAATAAAAAACGCTGTTTAGGTAAAAATGTCGCTTACGATAAGTAGGCGGTCATGGCTCTATACATTCCGATCCATGTAAATGATTCATTACGCTGCATAGAATTAAAATATCGGTTATACAATCGCTACAAATAGACCTTATACTACCATAGTATAATAAGATCAAGTAAGGCAACTCCCACCTGTTCTGTCTACATTTCGTTCAGAACGTATGTTTGTTACATTCCTATTTTAATTGTACCTATAAGGTTTCCTTACAGTATTCTCATGCTACATTGAAATAACTTCGCCACACTTGCTCGTAAACAGTGTCATGACTTGCAGGCAAAGTCAACCGTAATGTCCTAAATTATACACACGAGCTTTTTCATTAAATTATCGCCTTATGGATTATTTACGTCAAGATTAAGCAGAAAGTTGCTATTATGCTTGAAAAATCTGAATGTATATTTCGCATAAACTTGAAGTATAAAAATAATGAAACATTTGCAATTTACAAAATATTTTGCAAAATTTATTTTGTGAATTCAAACTTTGCAGTACTGTTAGAATTTGGAAATTATTTATTTTATATCTAATACATCGTGGCTGTGTGTGCCTTTTATAACATTTTGCTTCGAGTTGTATTGTCTGTCCCGCCAATTTATTTTTTTAACAGATAGCCGCCAATCTGTTAAAAAAAAACAAAAAAAAATCCGTAATCGCTTCACAACCCGTGTTATATATATATGATATGTTATATATATGTGTATGATATTTATTCATATAAGAAATAAATTATCGTTGTATCTACTTCCTCACACGGGCGGTAAAAATTACAAACCACGAATCGTCAACCGTAAAATGGACGCAACGCGCGCATCGTTTCTCACAATAGAACACCCATTTTGATAATTTATTTTTATCATTTGCACGTGTTGCTTGACGCTGTAAACTGCCATGATGATTTGTCTTTAGCTTAAAGGATGGAAAAAAATAAAGGAAAGGAACTGCCCTATCTACGGAATAAACGTACCTACCTACCTAAACCAAAATTGTACCACACATATGGCGGATTTACTGTTGTACCATAATAATATATAAGTCAATATTTACATGCAAATGTATGGCTTGAATGTTGAAACTATTTTTTATGTTTGCAAATTTTTGTAGTTTACTGTATGCATGTATCAAAGTATGATTAATACTCGGCTATTATTACTAGGCAAGTAATGAGCCATTTTAATACAATTTATGTAATCTAGTTCATTACATTCAAAGTTCTATTAAAATTTGACTTTTCAAAATGAAACGAACGAACGAAGATGGTATTTGATCTAATGTTTATGTTCAGCAGTCCTATAATTTCCAACCATTCTTCCTTTCTTTTTTCATTTGTAAACAAATTTTAAAAATTATAGTAATGAAATAATAAAAACCTCCTAGTGAATTGTTTTAATAACAGAATATCGATAATATGTCTGCTTACAAGAACAACACTATTTCGAAATAATCGTTATGAATAATCATCAAAATATACTAACAACCAGGCACTCTAAAGTAACCCAAGCAAAAATCGACAAGACTCATCAATAAACTACTTTCCGCTTTTTTCTACTGCCGCACCCCTTAATGCAGCAGCGATGCATTTTTATCAATACTCAATTGTTCGTACTGTCAATATTTTTGTCCATTTCATTACAATTAACATAGGTTTTGACATTAGATGTACTCCCTTTGACAAGTGGAAACGGTTATCAAAGGGTACTACAAAAATAAGGACAGTTGGCATTTTAGATGACGTTACGTATTTTCGATTCCCGTGTTCGATATAAATCAATGTAGTGCTATCTCTTTTGCTTTACGAGGGCACGCAGTAGTTAAACACAATAAAATGTTTGTTTTCAACGTCTGATTTATATATGTCCTTTAGTTTCCATAAGTCTAAGGTCTTCAGTGACTGAAAAATAAACAACATATTTGACAATAGCAGCCTCAACAACATGCTCGCTATGAGCAGTCAGAAATCTTCCTGCCTGATGGAAAACCCTATAATAAAGTAACATTATTTAAATATAGAGTTCTTTTTCCTTTTAAAATGTTCCCGCATGGAAAATCCTTTATGACATTTTATTTATAAAATATTACATATAACATTTTACATTATGATTTCATATACACGTGAATGACACCGAAATACCTATGTAAATAAACTGGGTTTTGCCGAATAAATTAGAATATGTTTATGGTATTTAAAAAAAAAATCTAAATATCCTTGACTTATAGGTAAATATTTAAAAAATCTACATTGACTGTTAGGAAAACAAGGATAATATCTTGTAATATTAAGAAGATTAACATAAAGACTTATGAATTTACCGTGATTAAAATGAGAATTAGTAGGAAAACACCATAACAATTAATTATAATTATAACGTTGGTTGTAGTCAAAATGATTCTAGTGACACAAGTTACGGTATAACTTTTCTTGACATGATTGATTGAAGAGGCGAGTGTCAGCATCTTCTAGCCGTGCGAGTTTTTCTAACTACCCGCACTTGATCTTCATTATTTATTTGTGCACTAGGGTTCTCACTAGACCGACACACAACACTCACGACATCCGGCGACTTGTCGGGCGATACTTGATGTCTTTTACATTTGCTGATAACTGGCGATAATAAAAAAATACATGAGGATGAAATCTTAACACCGTCTTCTCGGTTGAAATTACGGTATTTTTTAATTTCAATAGCTTTACGTACGATTCTACTATAGTGATGACCGTTCTGTAGAAAGGATCTTGGGATTATGAAGTTCAATCCAGTGGTTTGGTCCTGATTCTAGTAAATGTTCGGCTATTGCAGACTTATTGAGCTGACGGTTCTTAACAGCCGCGATGTGTTCTTTAACTCTTTCTGCTATGATGCATTTTGTCTGCCCAATATTCCTATATTATATACTCCCGCAACTGCAAACAATGTTGTAAACGCCCGGAGATTGAAAGGGGATTACATCCATAGGTGATCTGATATGCCCTGTAACCTTAGATAACGGCGTAAACACAGTTTTTATGCAGTACTTTTTTAGTACTGTACCGATTTTGTCTGTTATTCTTTTCACGTAAGGCATGAACGCGGATTGCCTTAAAACGTCAGGATGTTTCCCTTTAGCTTTCCGCCGTGGTTGCCATCTGTTCACTCTGTATCCGTTCCACCGAAGGAACTTTTGAACGTATATCTCATTCTCCAAGAATTCAAGGTCACAAAGGTCATATGCTCTGTTTAACAAAGATCTTACAACAGACTGTACTGACTGACTTTGCGATTTAAAGCTCAGAGTGGCACTGCAACTGTTATGGACAGGCTACTCAAGCCTAATAATTAGAGGAATGCTGAAAAAAGTTTGAATTATGATAATAATGTTCATAATATGAACCATTGGCCATCATAAACCAACAAATTTTTATCGAAATTAAAGGACGATTGAAATCATTCTTTTTGCAAATTAAACCTTCTGGGTGTTTAAATGTGTGGCAGTGGCGACGCGTCCATATAACTTGATTCCCACCGGCTTGCCAACAATTTTCCACGTATCATCAAATTTCATAAATATTTTAAAGTAATTTACTACATTTTGTGCTTAATTTTACGTGCAAAATAATTAACCAGTGAAATAAAGTGTACTAGTATCTTGTGTACTAATACGTTTGTTATCATATAATTCGACTCCTTTTTTAGCGTACCTCTCAATATATGTAAGAGTATATTTATTTATTGAGTTGATTTCCACCGCTGTCAGTGATTAGATTAATCAGATAAACATGTAGTTAGTAACCGCCAAGCCAGATGTTTCTTCATTATTATATTCCTCAATATTGTGTTTCGCGTTGTTATTTCTTATACTATCCTATGCTTTACTGCTATCTCCCTGGTTTGATAGGGAAAGGCACTACGCCCAGAGAATACCAAGCGCCCGGGTTTTAACTCGGTGCTATGTTAACGCTGGTTTTAAATCGGGTTAAAACTCATGAACGTTTGAAATCGAGGGCAAAAAGTGTTTACAACTAAATATTTGTTGCAAATCGAATTTTGTTAAAATTTAATTGCAAAACATTTATTGCTTTCTCATTTACATAATTCGAGTTGCTTTTCTATTTAATCGATTTGCTTGAAAGTCGCAATAAAATAAATCGATGTAAAAAATCTTTCCATCGTATCCACTTGAATCAAACTTCATATAGATCGTATCGTAATGTACATTCTTAGTATGAGAATCTACAGGATTGCGCGGAGTTGCCTCTTTTACGGTCTCTAAAAGATTTTTATCCAAATTAGTAATAAGTATAGAATTATACCAAATTCCGTGTTTGACATTTCCGCCTACGATTTTGGGCAAAAATGGGTTAAGATCCGGTGCTTTGGATGAATACCTGGTTAAAATACGTACGGGTTGATTGGTTTTTTAACCTCTGCCTATCTCTGACAACGCCTTTAACCATGTATCATGTAATATTAGAAAACAATTTGGGTCTGACGTAAAAGTCAAAGGTCATTTACCGTTTTTATCATTATCTCTCCAGTATGCCAGAATGGATTTGTTTAACGTAGTTTTAATACATCACGAAACATAAACACTATCTATTGACGGTAATAAATTACGAGTTTCCGCTGTTATTGATACTGACTGGGAACTTATTCATGTTAACAAAAACGTAACAATGGTGTTTGTTAGCAGATAGGTATGGTGCGCAAATATTGTGATATCAAGATTGCAAACTCATCTTTGAACAACTTATGCCATCGACGTCGACGATAATTATGTTCAGAGATTACTGATCAGGAACTTATTTAGAACGTAATGATGGCATTCTATTCTAAGCAGCAATTGCCACCGATTAAGTAAGTCAATTTACATTTGCGTCATCTGTTATAAACAAGGAAATATGAATTTTTCCAATAGTTTTCTTTGACAAGTCAAAGAAGTTAGTTGTATTACAGTACGGTCATATTTGTGGTTGTGAATCAGTGTTTCGTAAAGTCGAAAGCAAGTAATTTCAAATAGATCACAAACTTTTAATTCAGTGATATGTTTATTTCATTTTTTTTATGGTACCAAGTGACAGAACGAACAAGTCGTGCTCATTGTATTAAGCGATGCACCAGTCTGTGTGCAAAGATCTGAGGGGCACTGCCACTATGCCTGTTGCCCTGAATCATAAGTTGACAAGTCCCATGAGACTTGTGGAAATTTCACCAGAATTCATACCCTTCAAAACCGAAACGCAATAAAGCTCACATTACTGGCGGCAGAAGGTAAGGTGGCAGTACTTCCCTGGACGAACTCTTTCACAAAGGTCTCACAAGAAACTCTACTGCCATTAAAAATTCTTATATATACATAAAACAGATAACACTCTCAGTTACAGAAAATGAAATGAAATGTTATCAAATAAAGACGAAGTGAATCCGTGTAATAAGTAAGTAGTTATACAAAATTCGGATTGGAACGTGCAGGTCGCACGTTTGAAACGTTTACTCTGATTCATTTGTTCCGTTACGGTGGCCGATCTCTTTAGTTATGGTGGTTGATTTCTATGGTTGAGGTAATCGATCTGTTTCCTTAATTGACAGTCATACTTATCAATGTGGTGTGCCTAATACGTGCGTATGTTTATTTCCTTTTTTGTCTGATTTAATAGATGTTTTTCGTTAACGTTTCGTCGAGTTCTCGTTTAGCGTACCTTATCATTTTTTTAAATCTAATCGTACTGGAAATCAGTTTACAAACTATTGTATTTCGTAATTGCGTTTTAGGAGGCCTATTGAATTTTATTCAAATCAGCATAGCAATGGCGTCGAATGCATTCACAACGGTTGTCATTGTTGAAAAATATGTATGAGTATCTCAACTACTATAAAAGATCCAACATGGATGAAATGTGGGCAGATAAAAATCTGAAATTAAACAATAAAATTTAGATGTAGAACTGTCGCCCTGGTACGGCACGGACACTGGTTCCAGTCCTGTGTGTGTACTATTTTTGTACTAATAATCATAACATACTAGTTAATTTCATTAACAATAAATTAATATCATGGTAGTAAAATATCATAATATTCATTACAACCAACAAAACATATCATAAGCAAAAAACTTTTTTAACACACGAGGATTTTCCAATAAAATATGACAGATAGATGATCTCAGCATCGTTCATTGACTAAATTACTCAGTTGATTTAGCACACAATAGTTTTCCGCTTCAATTGCTATTATAGGAAATTAGAAAATAAACTTGTAAATATTAATATTTTGAGAAATGTTCAGAAATAATTTCGTAAACTTGTTCTTTATTTTTTTTAAATTCCACTTGATGGGCCGAACAAGCCGTGCGGCTGATATTAACGCGACACGCCTCCTATTCATAACAATTGCAGTGCTACTTAAAGTTTTAAATCGCAAAGATCTGAGGGGCACTGCCACTGCGCCCATGACCCTGAGATATAACATGAAAAGTCCCATGTGCTTGTAATTTCACCAGCATTTTTTTAACAACACTTATCGCTCGGCATTAGGAAAACCTGGTGTCGCGTGTCCTATGGACACACACATAGACAACCACAAATTACACCTAAACACGAGAAAAATAAGCCGTTTTAAATGAAGGCCATACAAATATTTCTCCCGATCCGGGAGTCGAAGCCGGGACCTCTACGTGGCAGACCTGTATGGTAGCCGTCGGCCGCGAAGGCCAGTTACTAGTATTAATACTCTTCAAAACATAGATATAGAGGAACTAGCCTGAGCCGAACATAATCGGGGAAGTAAAAACAGCTTCGCAGGCTTGAACATGTGGAAAGAATGGGAGAGGATCGAGCTGCTAAACGAGCGTATTTGGGACAACCTACGGGTCATCGTCCAGTGGACCGCCCAAGATATCACTGCAATGATGAAGTCGCCTAAGACTTAAAGGAACTGAATGTGTCCGAAAGATCGAAATTTACACAAGACCAACAGAAATGGCGTACTTTGGAGTCGGAAGTTAAGACCCACTTCGGGTCGCTGAGCCAGCGAAGAAGTAGTAGTATTAGTTACTCTTTAAAACCGAAATGTTCACATTATTGCTTGGTGGCAGAAATAGGTAAGGTGGCAGTACTTCCCTGGATGAACTCTCTCACAAGGAGCTCTACTGCGTCCAAATTCAAACTATGCTCCATTTTTTATTCTTTGTATAATAAAATGGAAGAAGGAAATCATCTCTTTACTTCCGTATGTATTTAGATCATGTTTAGATAATTATCTAAACACTTCATAGTATCGTGACAAATCGCGTGACGTCGTTTTAACACTCATAAGCAAAGGTGTGGCAAATTATAGATACAAAGTCAAGGACAAAGTTAAGGTTAATGTAACTATCTGATTTTAAGATTACGTAAGTACAATAGTTGGAGCTCGGCGAGGCATTGAACGGCTTAAACGATTCTTCACAGCGAGTCGGTCTCAGGATGAATTTGGACAAAACGAAAGTTATGTTCAACGCATTTGTAAGCCTGGGACCTGTAACCGTAGGTGGGGCTACTCTTGAGGTTGCGTCTACCTTGGTCAAAATATCCAGCTTAGCAAGCACGACTACCAGAACGAAGCCGACAGGAGAATTCGTTTGGGCTGGGCGGCATTCGGGAAGCTTAGCCACATTTTGCGGTCGTTAATACCACAAAGTCTAGAAACAAAGGCATTTAACCAGTGCGTTCTACAGTGGATAATGTAGTAAGTTGATGATGAAGTACAATAGCGAGTGGTAAATTTTAAACATCGAACTTTAGAAAAAGACTATTGTCCATAATAGGTTACCTTCGAAATTCTGTCTCTTTTACACACGTATGAATGACAGAGATGACGCTCTGCAAATCCGAAATCAGCCGATTTTTTCGAAAGCTTTTTATTTTATGTACGGCTAGTATTAAATGTTAATAGTGGGGAAATTTCGACTCTGGGGGTTGTATGGAATTTTCAAATGTGGAGCTTATTGAGTAAACAGACTTTGGCAAACATTTGGCAAAGTAATATTTTTCGGATCTAAATGCCGTGACCCATAAAGGGTACGAAATGTTGTATTGTTTGATGAAACAAATACATATACGCGATTTTGTTTCGAAAAAAAAAAATTGTTTAGTTTCCAACGTAGTGTTTTTTCCTTTATTACCCAATATTTGAGTGTATTATGAAAAATATGTTTTTGTATTTTAATGTGACACAGTTCAAAATTGTATTATGGAGAATAATATATCCAAACAGCTTATTTGGATACATACCTCATAATAATAGCAGTAGAGTTCATCGTGAAAGGGATCGTCTCAGTATTACCTATTTCTGCAGGTAAGCAGGTAATGTTAGCATCACCATGTTCCGGTTTATTTAAAGCTATGAATGGCATTGCAACTGTTATGGGCAGGCGTATCGCTTACCATCAAGAGCACGAGTTGTTCCTCTCAGCACTTGGTATAAAAAAAGACCCGGTTAAGTTATTTCACTGTCTAGTTTATTTAAAAGTTCTAACATGAATTTGTCCAAACGTCACCGTTTCTGCTAAAGTATATTTTATCCACCAACCGCTGTTTTTCAACAATAGTGGCTCTAACCAAAATAATACACGTGACAACGTGGACGTGTCTGTATTTCGTCGTCTTTGAACGTTATATATGCTTCAGTTGTTTCTTTTATTTATTTGGTTCTCCAACAATGAGTACAATATACATTACAATAACATAATTGTACAAAGCATAAATACAATTGCCCCATTACTTAGAGGAGAACACCGCATGCACAATAATCAGTTTATTTTTTTTTACATAATGTTAACAATCTATTAATAATACTTATTAAGAGAGAAAAGAGAATATATAACTATAACTATTAGTGCAATACAAGTCTTTTCAGTAAGTTCACAGACATAGTAGCCAAATCAGCTGAATTGTAATATTGCATATAAAGTGTATATATCCGAGAGAGGGGACAGTGCGATCTGAGATTAGTACGATGTTTTGGAATGCAAAACAACTTCCTGTTATGATTTCTTTGTGGTCGAGTTGGAGCACTGAACTGAACTTAATAAATCTGAACAATTAAAAACCCCAATGATTAATTTCTTCAAAAAAAACTAAGTCGTGCATTTTGCGTCTTGTTTCAAGTGTAGTAAACCCAAAATGGTTTAAACGATTTGTATATGAGTTGAATTTTCTGGCCATATTGCAGCTGTAGGCTAAGAAAGAGAATCCAATCGTCTGGCATAACTTTCCTGTGTGCCACACTTGCTTACTTTCCTTTTTTTAGCTGCAGTAGAGATCCTTGTAAAATTGTTTAGGGCAGTACTGCCACCTTACCTATTTCTGCCGTCAAGTAGTAATGTCAGCATTACTGTGTTCCGGTTTTGAAGGGTAAGGGTGCTGGTGACATTACAGGCACATAAGACTTATCAACTTAAGTTTCAGGGTGACGAGCGCACCGGCAGTGCCCCACAGATCTGTTTGATTAAAGATCTCAGTGGCACTATAATTGTTATGGACAGGCGTGTCGCTTACCACCAAGCCTATGACTTATTCGTCCTGTAACTTGGTACCATGAAAAATACTCGTAAAATTTGTATGGAAATTTATTAATGTTTTTTGTATCTTTAACTGACAACTTTTTACCTTCTAGTTGTTTACACCAGTTTGTGTGTCAAGTGGAAGCATCTGGACACAGAGATGTTCGCGCCTGCGCGTATAGTGTGTGATTTCGTATTAAATGTATGAAAACAGAATATTCGCTACTAGTTTTCGGTTGCTTATTATATCCAACAAAAGATATTAAAGACTACGTTTGCAGGGCGCCTTATCTAACTAACAACACTTATCTAACTAGCAAACGAACCTTCGTTTGCTAGTAAAGTTCTGAAAAAAGCATGTCGTCAATAGATTTTTATAATATTCACTTAAGTACCTTCATAAATATCAGTATGACAGCATCTTCACTGATTTGCAATTTCCGATAAAAGCAAAAAATTGCTCGCCTTCATTACTACCAATTACGAGAACAAAACAAGATGATTTAGCGATAATGTTGCTAGTTTTTTTTCAGTAGTTTGGCAACGTTGATCATGTCACCGCGTAATACAGGTACATTGTTTAAATATAGTGTATTTAATTGTAATTATATCCTTTAATTTACCGAACAAAAACTTAAAACAGCGTGTCAATCACTGAAGCATTAAAGATTATGTACCTGGTCTTTGTTAGGGCGATGGTGGATAAGGCATAGAGAGAGTGAGAGTGGATTTAAGGTCTAATTACTAACTGCCTGCCTAACTACTACTATGGACTAACTGCCTCCGTGGCCGAATAGTTACCATGCCGGACTGCCACGCAGAGATGCCAGGTTCGATTCCCCGGCCGGGGGAAATATTTGTATGGCCTACATTTATTTCTCTCGCGACTTTGGGTGTAATTTGTGGTTGTTTAGGTGTATAGATGTGCCCGCGACACTGGGTTTACCTAGTGCGGGGCTAAAAAAATAAAATAAAATAAAAAAATAAAAAGAAAGGTTTTTTATAAGTTTTTATTGAATTGATATTCAATTATTTTTTGTGAAATTACTCCACTAGTTTGTTAAAGTGATTTTTTTCTGAGTGTTCGATCTTTGTATTAATAATTATAACAAAAAAGAAAGGTTTTTCACTTTAGCTTAAACATATCAAAGTATAGCAATCAAAGAAAATAATTGTAGGAGTATTTGTTAATAACGAGTGCTGTAGCCCACCTAATGTGGGGTCAGCCTCGGCGTGTGACACATGGTCGGGCTTGTATTAAGGGGTGTACTTATGCTCCGGGTTGCGGTTGCGCCAAACCCGGAGCTCGACTTGCCGGCTGTAACAAATGGTGTGTTCAATATATAGAAGAAACACCTACAGTTTCAGAGTTTCTCAATTTGACTGTATTTTTTTGATTTGATGACCCTTTTTTTTGTTGGAAAGAGGGTATCTCAGTAATCAACATCATCATATCAGCCGGAAGACGTCCACTGCTGAACATAAGCCTACCCCAAAGAATTCCAGACTAGCCGATCGGACGCCACATGCATCCATTGGATACCCGCCGCCCTTACCAGGTCATTCGTCCATCTAGTAGGGGGTCATCCCACTGAACGCTTCCAGTTCGTGGTCTCCATTTGGGAACCTTTCTGCCCCAACGGCCGTCAGTTCTACGAGCTGTGTGCCCTGCCCACTGCGACTTCAACTTGCTAATGAGCTATGTCGGTGACTTTCGTTCTTCTACGGATCTCCTCATTTTTGATTCGATCACGTAGAGAAATGCCGTGCTCCAAAGCTCGTGGAGTGACTTTGAGCTTTCTTATGAGGACCATAGTAAGTATTTCTCCTCTAAGGGTGGCAAACTAGGGGATGAATCCGGTTTCGCGCATTTTCCGGTAACCGATTGTTAACTTTTTATTTTCAATTTGTATGTATATATAAGGAAAGTTCAAAGACGGTTCCTTTTTTTAATGAAATACTTTATTTAGCATTTTTCTTAATATGTTTTTGAGGCTTCTATATAATTTTTAATTTTAGTTAATTTTTAATTATTACACGAAATAAATAGTTCGAATATCGAACAATGATTATAACGATATATGTACATAAAATACTATGTACATGTAACAGTATTTCGTAATACAATTCCGGTTTGGTAACGCCTTCAGAACTTATTTAAAAAATCGTCCCCAAAAGTCGCTGTTGTTAATGAAATCCTTGTGCTGTATGGACAAAGTAGATACTTCGCGATTTTGGAACCTAAGGTCAATGAGATATTTTGGTCAAACCGGACGATTGAGTTGTAAATCCATAAGGTTCATTATAATTTCCACGTGACCTTACACCATTATGCGTGTTTGGTAAATCTTGTTTTTAGTTTCATACAAATAGTGAATCAAGTGAGACGCGAAAATTTTGTTGTTTAGTTGTATATAAATAATGGAATGGTACCGCCCAAAATCCGAGATTGGTAAATATTATTATTTAGTATTATAGTGTGTACGTTGCGTAATATGGTTATTTTACTGTAATAATAATTAAAAATCATGAGTAAACAAATATTAATTTATTAAATTAAGAAATTAAGTGTTGAAATTAATGAAAAGCATTTCAATATTTTGTAATTATTTTCAAATAATTTTAAAACGTGTATAATAGCTAATGCTTTCTGTCTTCAACGTATAATAATAATATAAAAAATTGCCAGACCATCACATTAACACCAAGTCTCAAGTTAGGGAAACTCATCGAGTTTAAAACCAGAGATAGAGACGAAATAAGGGCCATCCATCCCTGGCGACTCATCAGGCAAATAATAATAATAATATAATAATAAAGCACACATTCAACATGGCCCCGCACTAGGGAAACCCTGGGTGCCATGGACACACACATAGACAACCACAAATTACACCCAAACTCACGAGGGAAATAAATGTAGGCCATACAAATATTTCTCCCGGCCCGGGAATCGAACCTGAGACGTCTGCGTGGCAGTCCGGCATGGCAACCGTTCGGCCACGGAGGCAACGGGCCTTGTATCACTTTTAAATATCAACTCTCGTTTGAATTGAAATATAGTACAGCGCCAACAACTGACCTGTGTATACGTCTCCGTATATTCCAAAAATATTCTGTATTTATTGTAATAAAACCTCTAACCATGGAGGGCTGTTCCATTTGGTCGTTTGGGAAAACAGCAGGACATCTAATTAAAAAACAAATGGAATCACGTGTCATCGGTAATAAAATATTAAATACAATGTAATTTTTAAATTTTCGTCCATTATAACAAAGCTCAAATTGGTCGTTTTGAAGTGAAACAATTGATGACACCCGTCAATTGTTTCGTATCGGGCTGGCCAATCGGAGCGCAGTTGTCACCGTAATGATTTGGCAGAATAGTTTTCAAAGAAATGAAATGACGTTTCGATTCTATTTCTGGTTATATACTCGATGGGAAACCCTTGTACTAAGTACGAAACTAACCGGGGTACTTTATAGAAAACCCAGACGGCCCAAATCTACTACTTTTTTTGAAACCACTGGTTAGTGTAATTTGATTGAGACTCCTCTAACATTATTTTTCTGAAATCTAGTTGCAGTGACAGTTGAATTTCACTAGAGTTGATGGCATTCATTCATTCAATCACAAACGATTGATGTTGCCTTAGTAAAACTATCATGGATATTACTATACATATCTTAATTTTTAACTTATTTAATCAGCAATTTAGTGTTCAATTATTTTTTTCACGACGAATAAGTTGTGCGCCTGATGATAAGCGACATGCCTGTCCATAACAGTTGCAGTGCTATTCAGAGCTTTTAAACACAAAGATCTGAGAGGCACTGCTACTGGGCTCGTCATACTGAGACGTAAGGTGATAAGTTTAATGTGCTTGTAATTTAACCAGCACTCTTACCCTTGAAACTTTCGCACAGTACTGCTTGGCGGCACAAATAGGTAAGGTGGCAGTACTTCCCTGGACGAACTCTTTTACAAGGAGCTCTACTGCTACTTAAAATAATTTTATGATAGTATATTATAGTATAGTAGTTGAACAGTAGCTCAATGGCTAGCCACTGAGAAGCCTATTTTCTTTTATTTCTACCGCGTTCCGGTTTACAAGGGTAAGGGCGCTGGTGAAATCACATATAGTGATATATATTGCATATAGTGATATATAGGATTCTGCAGTATAGAAACACTTCTATATCATGTAAATAGCTCTTCGATTAATGGTAATTTATCAAAAAACCTTAGCCTAGACTCAGTAAATCATAATCGAACTATGTTAAATATAGCGATCCAACAACATAATTGTAGAATGCTTTCAACAAGGAGTCCAATATAGCAGTACAATTTAAAGAATGTAGCAAATACATCGAATTTCAAAGAGTAGCAATAGAGCTCCTTGTGTGCCGCCAAGCAGCAATGTTAGCATTTCTGCGTTACGGTTTTAAAGGGTTATGCCGTTGAAATTACGGGCACGTGGGACTTGTCGACTTATGTCTCAAGGTGACGGGTGCAGTGGAAGTGCCCCTCAAATTTTTGCTATTTAAAGTTCTGCTATGCCAGCCGTGTCGCTTAACACCAGACATACGACTTGTTTTCAAAGTTAAATAATCTTTATTTCAGATGTAAGCAATTTACACTTGAAATCGTCATACTGATTAAACTCTACTGCTCATTCGTAAGTCAGATTCCCCTGAGAAGAACGAGCAAGAAACTCTAGGGGTTGCTAATATTACTATATTTCATCTATCATATATCTTAGATAGCGAATGCCTAAAAGAGCTAAACGGGTCACTACCACGGATTTTTGTCATCCAAGTACGCAGAAGTTGTATAATAATTTCCTTCTGAAGTTGTAAAACATATGATTTCCTTCTCGTTACTGAGTGTCTCATATTTTGCTATCTGAACAAATGTTCTACAGTCACAAGTTCTCAGGTTTTCGCGATTGTTACCCATAGAAATGTAATAACTTCAGCCGTGACCATGAAACGCGTAAAGGTACTGAAACGTTAGTTTCCATGAAAAAACAAATAGTTCTACAGTCACTTTTAATGATATTATGTAAATAGGTGCGTTAAACTTAATTAAATAAGATCATTAAAGTTTGTAAGAAACTTTAAAGGACGTGTCACGTCCCTTCGTAGGCTAATTTTGGTTTTGACTTCTCGTGACATAAATTTTTCAAACTTCTACAGTGTGTTTAACTTCTTTCCAAATTTGTATTAGAAGTTACTTATGGAGGAATATATGTTTTTTTTTTAAATTAATCGCATAGATGCAGAGATGTAATTAGCTGTTTTTATAATAGCTTTCATTTGAGTGAACGAATACTTTTTTTTGTTGTGTTGCTTTAATTACCTTCTCATTATTTGTAGGTGTGGCGATAAAGCTGTCTATAGAATTGAACAGTACACCCGGCAACACATTGAATGTATATACAGTATCTATCACTTTATAATATTGCAAATTAGATCGCGGCGAGACGCCATATGGTTGAATTTGAAAATGAAAATTTTGACGGTTTCTACTCGGCTGAGTAATTTACCGTATCATAAGTTCCTAATATCATCATGACATAATTATTATATAAATCAAGGGTTGTATGCACAGGCCACATAAATTTGTATTATATAAGGCCACCTTATGGTTTCAAGCCACCTGTCAGAGACCAAGGACTCTACGACCATACACATGACATATAATAATGTATTACGATGACGACTATGGTGGCTTAGCGGCTAGCACTATGAGCGTTAAGTGAGGTCTCGGTTTCTATTCCAGGAATGAGTTATTTGGGAATTCACCTTTTCTAAATTATTTCTCGTTTGTGTGTTCTGAGTAATGTCCTCGGTGTTAATTACTATCTTTTGGTACTTAAAAAAACACTGATTCCCTAGTTGAAAACCAGGTGTGGTTGTTGTGTGTGTGCTTAAAATTAAGATCAACATATGTAGAATGCTATGTAGTCAATCCAATTCATCAATGATTTGCTTCTTCGAATCAATCAAATGGTAATGCGTTCCCATTCCTATTACTTACATTAGACATTTTTATTAACAATGTTGTTCAAGCTATGACTGCTCCAAATATCTCGAATCTCAAATATGCGACCGCAATCTGTATAAAACTACTTAAAACGAATCAACCGCACTATTCGTATTTTTATGCCATTGAAATCAACAAGTAATTTGTGCGTATACGCAGTAAGCACGACCACAAGCTTACGTAAACAAACTTTAAATGTTGACATTGAAAGTTGAACCTTACGGCGTTTCGTCGCGTCCTAATTTGTAGTATCGAAAAGTTACATTGTATACTTCATTGTATGGACGGGTGTACCATTCAATTCTGTAGATAGTTTTATCGTCATACTTACAAATAATGACCGAGTAATTTTTTGCAATATAACAAACAAAAAAAATTCGTTCTATCAAATGAAAGCAATTGCAGTTGTACAATAAATTCCATTCAAATCACACGTATAGTTTTTTAAAATATTTCTCTACTTACATTTCGTTCAGTAAACTTATACCTATTTGTGGTAAAAACCAGTTAATTCAAAACAAATATTTGCACTTAGTCAATGCGAACTTAAACTTATAAAGGCTGTTGGTGATTAACTTAGACATGATACGGGCTTAAGTGACGAACATAGTTTATTCTCAAGATGAT
This sequence comes from Hyposmocoma kahamanoa, assembly GCF_003589595.1. Classification (NCBI taxonomy): domain Eukaryota; kingdom Metazoa; phylum Arthropoda; class Insecta; order Lepidoptera; family Cosmopterigidae; genus Hyposmocoma; species Hyposmocoma kahamanoa. Next base: position 202,778 of record NW_020653753.1, on the reverse strand, counting down.
ACCAGACGAAACCTGTGCTGTACTTCTCAATCGATATGGTAATTAATTTATACAACATGAGACAATTTTAATTTAATACGCTAAAATCAAATTCCACGGAATAAATACAATGTTGTGTTTTTCATATAATTTATTTCCATATATTTACATTCTAATATGGTTAATACTTTTTAAAATAGTGAGAAAAGGCTACCTTTGGCCCATTTTAATTAAAATAAAAAACAACAACATATTTTGATCCTTGAACACTTCTTACTCGTAAATATTAATCGATTTTGTTTAATATTTATTGTACGCAGGTAGATTAAAAAAGTTTTAAAAACTGTTTATAAATAGGATTGATGCCAAAATTTGTTTTTTCCTGTTTACGAAATTTTGAATTCCAATTTTACCTATAATTGTATTCATTTATATCTTTCAGATCCCGAACTCCTCAACACATTCAAGGCAGAGATGTCTTACGGATTCCAGAGATTTTTCTTCTTATCCTACTGCCTGGCGTGCTGCTGGCCAGGACTCGGCGCCAAAAGCAACCTAAGGGTGATCAGGCAATGGGCTGAGTTGGAATTCGCCTTCCCTGATGAAGAAACCAAGCAGGTTGCTTTGACCAAACGGCATTACGTGCCGGGGAACTCCGTGCCTATTGACGTAGATGTTCAGCATAGACAAGGTAAGTCACAAGTCGACTTATTCATTGCAATATGGATTCGTATAACTTTTCAGAAATAATTTAATGTTAAGCATATGTAAATTAAGTTACTAAAACTACGTTTAAATATAATTAAAAAACCATGTCCGCGTAAACACACTACATGTCAACTCAGAACGCGTCACTTCAAAGGTAAACAAAAAAAAATAAGGTACACAATGTGCACTTGCTACTTGCGAGAGTTTTACTTATTGATTAACCTACTGTCCTAAATATAGAGCCCTTACCGCACAGTTACGCGAGGTGAAAGTGTTCGCGCGGTCGCCGCGCGGCAACCGCCCAATTACCTCGCCTTCAGGTGCTATGGTTATTCTGAATTCTATTTACTAGGCAACAAATTTAAATTCCTCCGAATAGTACAACTGCGCGGTCGGCGAGCGGAGTCCGCGTTGATGCCGCGCAGCGACCGCGTACGTCTAACTGTCATGGCGAAATACGCTCGTTTGTACGTACACAAACATTCTTTCGAACTATATTTCAGATTTTTTTGATTATTGCCCGATTACCTATTATAAAAATTAATTTATCATGGGTAAATAAATAACATGAGCATATTTGCAATTCACAATACTCGCCTCGTGTGTTCTACACGTACACCTCTCAATATCTCCCAGTGAACATACATGAATGCATCGGTTTATAGGTATTCTGGGAAATATACTTAATATATAAAATATAACTTATCTACCTTACGATAGGTTTTTTAAAAATGTCGATTTCTTTCAGAAATAAATTCGAAAGCAAACTTTCGTAGACGTAAACTTTCAATTTCACTCCATAGCCGTTCGCCAAATAAACGTGGAAGCGTAACGCTTCTTGCGAGTCCTTGAAATATCCACAACATTGGGATGGAACCCCAGCCTACGTCAAGTCCCCCGATGATGGAAAGCGGAAGGCGGAATTAAATCGTGCAATTTCCTAGCACCCGCTCCGTGATACATCCTGTACAAAACTGACAAGCAGGCAACATAAATGCGGTGTTCAAGGGTCTGCTATATAATAAGCGTATATCCGACGTCAAGCTATGAAAGAGCAGAGATTGCAGATCCTGCCTTGAAGTAGTTTATGTCCTTTACTGAGTACATGACTCTCGTTACTTGGCAAGGACATATTTCAGCCATAAGATATCAAAACAATCAAAGTCCAAGAAAATCCTACAATTATTTAAAGCTGTTGATTTTGGCTAGAGGTGGGCATTTAAACGAAGAGCACTTAAGTAAGTTTGCTTTTTAATGTAAGCAAGCTAATAATTTAAAGTTATAAGTATATTATTATTTTCATTTCTCGCAACATGTCTAAGTATCAAGTCCCACCATCCATGTTTCCAAAACAAATGAATTCGTCAATGTGAATAATCATTTTATAAATAAAAATAAAACTCGTCTTACACAAATAAACTTACTTATGTTACAATCTTTAGTAGCCTACTCACTGTCAACACAATGTTCCAAGCTTTTTTAGCATAGAGTCACGGCTTAAATGTTTTCGTAAACGTTTTTGTAAGCTCAAACTGGAAACGCTTAAATGAATTATAAACAAGTGCCAATTATAAATAAGTACGAGGAAATAAAAAGAACTATGGACCATAGAGTAATAATTATTGACAATGAAATTATTCAATGAAACCTTTTTATTTGTACGAAGTTACGCCATAATAAACTTGTTTACAAAAAAGGTTATAAACAAGTTTAATATAGTTCGGTGCATTAAATATATATACCAGTACATACTCTGCGTGCAAAATTAAAATGCAGGTTACCATTTCGAAATTGGTCAATGATTTATCTTTAACACTATTGAATGAAATCTGCATGTATACTGGGGGTTGGTTTCTAGAATAAAATTACGTTCGAAATACACATTATAAGCACGACAATTATACTTATTACCTGGTCTTAAACTAGAGAATTCCCTGTACTAATATTACCAAGGCAACAGAATTCACTATGGAATACTACTCAGAACACCCAGACAAGAACTGTAGAAAGGTTAATATCCTAAATTGGTCTTACCAGTAATTTTGTTGTTGTTGTAGTGGTACAATATCAGAAAAATCATTTCATCCCAATTCGCAACTAATGCTTTTGTACCGACATTTTTTTAATAAAAGGTTCAATATAATATTATGGACGAACGAAAGAACTGTGGCAAAACCATAGTTATAAGAATTCGTTAGTTCAAATGTGTTAATTACAAGTTTTAATAAAATAAATAAATTAGGTTTTTCAAATTATAATAGCGGCCTATCTAAGTCTGGAAATAAAATCATATTTAAAAGAAACTCTAATGACTCATTAGTATGTAACCGGACTGATATCTACAACATCAGTTTCTTAGTTTCTTAACGTTGAGCGACATCTAGCCGCCAAAAAAGGAATTTCAGTACTTACATATGGCTTAGATCCACATTTAGTTCACGTAATATCAAAAGTACTGATTCGACCTATTTGTAATAAGTTAATAAAAGATTAACTACTTAATTGTGATCAGGAATTTCTACTCTATATTTTCACATATTTTTCATAAACAGACGCATACAAATTATGACAACAAAAATTTATATGGGAGTTTGCCGTTGTCCTTTACCCAAGTACATTGTTATACCAACATAGAGTCGAGGTCATTCACGCTCTCAGTGTTTTCTTATAAGGGATATTTACATAACAAATAACTTGTATAATAATAAATACAAGCTTATATACACACTTCTTAGTTTTTATGGGAAAATTTAAATGATTCATTTACACAGTGGTTTTTCTTGACTATTTACAAGTATTCATTCACACCTGTGGCTTGTGGTGAATAGATTTACAACTTTGTGACGATTACTTTTGAACACAAGTCATTTTAGTACCAGTAGAGCTCCTTGTATAACAGTTTATTTAGAGAAGTACTGCTACCAGGCGGTAATATGAGCTTTACTGCGGTCCGGCTTTAAAAGGGTCCTGGTGAAATTACAGGCACTTGGGACTTATCAACTTATGTGCAACGTGACGAGCGCAGTGGCAATGCCCCTCAGATTTTTGCGACTTAAAACTCTGAGTGACACTACAGGTGCACGACTTGTTTGTTCAGTCACTGTGTGTCATAAAAAAGGACTTAGTTAGCATGCTCTACAAAAAATACGAAAGTAAACACACCAATGTCCTGGTTATAATCTGAGGAGGAGTTTCTGTAATACACGAGTACCGAAGTATGTCTGGGAAATATATACAAAATTAAAGTCAAAATATCATTTAATCTATAAGTAAAATAAATTTTGCACTTGAACTTCTTTTTTTCAAGCTACTGCTCACTCACGGTGCTGCCTAAGAAGAACGCGCAAGAAACTCTAAGGGTTGCTCTTTTAAAATAAACCTAAATGCTATGGGAATACACTTTGAATCAAATTTGTGTGTAATCTAGAGCCATGTCTTCTTTCCATACATCTATATCTGAAACGTAGTCTTCAATTTTGTGATACGATTTTTCAATCAAGATACTATTGATGTAAGTTTTAAACTTAGGAAATGATCATCTTAATATACGCTCCGGAATTTTACTGTAAAAAAACGTATTAATACTGTTTCCCATAAAAGAGTCATTTAAGTACCTTAGATAAACAAAATCGTGGTATCGTGAATTTGGACTCAATTCCAAGATTATCAATATATTCTTTCATAATGAAATTATGTATATTATATATTTCCAAAATTACCCAGAACGCTTAACAGCTTTGTAAGGTTCGAGAGTGATACTTCAGCTGCAAGCCGACATTTAATCCTTGATTTATACTACATTTAAAATTCTTAGTTTTACTGCAAAATATTTTTATTGAAAATCTAAATAGATATACAGTTATTGTTTATTATAATTAGTATTAACGATTAGCAGCTCAAATAGTAGAAGTAGAGGTCCATGTGAAGCTAGATTTTTAATTCAAGATCTTATAATGTTGATCAAAGGACTAAAGAGGCGGGTGTCAACTAACTACCCGCACTTCGTCTTCGTTATTTATTTGTGCACTAGGGTTGATACTAGACCGACACACAACACTCACAATCCGACGACTTGTCGGGCGATACTTGATGTCGTTTGTATTTGCTGATAACTGAATCCCACGACGATGAAAGCTTAAAACCGTTTTCTTTTTTTTTAGTTTCAACAATTCTACTGAATAATGCATAAACATAAAGTGCATCATTTAATCCCTAGGGTGTAAAAAACCCTAGTTTTTTAAATTTACTTCGAGTGACCTAGACAAATTCAAATAGCCAGTATTTACTCTGGTTTGTGTCAAAATGTAAAAGTTCAATAAGTGAAACAATATAATCGTAACTAAAACAACACTTAAAAATAACCACAAAAAATGTTTTACAAAAATTTAACATGATGATAATTCATCAAAGTAAATAAACCTACAGTTTCACAGAGGTCGCAGCGCTGCGGAAACTCTATAAGAAAAAGTGCTCGTGTGTAGTTTTGTAATTTCATTACGAAAATGTTACATTCTAAGACTACGCTCGGTTTTAGTTCCGTGCCTGTTCCTCATAGACGGTAGAGCCATATTATACTATCCTGCGTTAGTGTGTTTGTGTATGGACCATTTTAGTGACGCGACGTAGCGTTTAAATCGTTCGAAACACGCTCAGAATTGTTAAATACCGCTAATCGTGGCGTTTTGTCGCGTTTGTTGTATCTGTATGTGGTTGAAAAAAAAAATACGGCGTCAACAAAATTTTGGTACCTATCGTGATTTTGTTGTAGAGCGTAAACGATTGAATAAATTTTTTTACGAAAGTAAAGTTTTCGCCTCAAGAATAAGAGCCAATATAAACCCTCGGAGTACCTAATAGACGCCCTCGCTAAAGCCGGCTAACCACCTCGCGTATATATTGGCTCATTTTAGTGTATACATAAAAATATACTATTAAGTTCCGATTTTTTTAATCAATTAATATACAACACAAAACATAAATCCCTGACAGGACATCAGGATCTGTTGTCATGCCGGGGCAACTAGACAGAGTGATAATAATAACAAACTAATGGAGTATTCTTACAAAAAAATATGTTAATCTCACTGTAGTAAAACCATCGTGATATTTATTTATTTATTTAAATTTTATTGCACACCAAATAGTGCAAATGGCGAATTTAATACCGTTAGGCATTCTCTACCAGTCAACCGGAGAGCTAGGTACAGAATAATTAACAGGGGTACATAAATAAACATGTGTAGATTATGTAACATGACTAACTATATCCTTCTATAAACAAAATCATATATAATTTTAAAACAATAGAAAATTTTACTAAAAGAAGACTTTAAAAAAAAACAATCCTTGCTGCATTCAAAGATTTTTAAACGTGAACAAAAAAACACTGATAATTTTACTATACTGATCAAAAATCTCAATCATAAGGATTGTTTTCCTGTAAATAACATAGCATCTTAAAAAAAAAAGCGGAAATCGCACTTGAGATCCGTCTAAAGAAACGAAGTACCCCGTACTATCATATTTAATTTTACGGAAAACATTGTTAATAACATACGGTAAACACAGTCCGTGAAAGATTTCAAATAAAAATGCAAGGTTGTGTCCAACAGTGTACTTATAATTAATTCTAACAAAAAGCTAATCACAATAATATTGAACACTACAATCAGATAATGAGTAATTATTTTGCGATTGTCCAACACAATTGAAGTGAGAATTTTTAATTCGTCTCGACGAGGAAGGAAAAAGTGGATAATAAGCAAATTGAATTCTAATTTCATTGCAACCCGAATAATCTGTTTCATAAATCGAACTGCTGCCTGGCATGATTGTAATAGTTCAAAGTGCGATATGATTGGTCCATTTACAGTCTCAATGAACTCTTGTATCAAGGTGTTAGGAAATTTGTTTACGGTAGTTGCGTTAAAGGGAAGTATATTTAAATAAACTGAATAAAATTTTGAAAAACTTAATGTACTGTTATTATTGTTTCTAAAATTTATATGACGATATCATGGTGGCTTGGTACCATAAAAAAATACTACTAGAATTTATATTACATGAGGACGTCCGTAGTCGAGTGTCGTCATCTCTGAGGTCCCGGGTTAGAGCCGCGTCACTGTAGAAAAAACTGACTTTTCTAGGTTATAGGATTATAGGTATGGGCGTTTGTGTTACCTTCGTTGTTTCCGATTTCTATAACACAAATGCTTTAGTTACTTATTTTGCGATGAGCAGAGCAACGTATGTCATGTTGTCTTATATTTTATTTAATATTTAATAGAACATGGGTTCGTGTGTGAATTTGATGAAAATAAAATTTTTGTATGTTCATGAATATTTTTAATTCTATTGTGTGTTGATAAAATAACGCTTGAACCTATAACGCTTGAGCTTCACTTGACACCGACACAGTGGGATACAAGTAGGTAAATCTTTGAATTACCAAGCATTGTGGAACGGAGCACGGGCGGGCACTCAGTCTATGGGGCACTCTGGATAGAAACGTCCGAACAGGCGGTTGCTGCAAAATTTATTTAAATAGTATTAGAAATAAGTGGGTATTATTTATGTAAAATGTATAAAAAATGTAAAACTTACACACTCAACATAGCCCCGCACTAGGGAAACCTTGTGTCGCGGGTGACATGGACACACACACATAGACCATCATAAATTACACCCAAACTCACGAGAGAAATAAATGTAGGCCATACAAATATTTCTCCCGGCCCGGGAATCGAACCTGGGACCTCTGCGTGGCAGTCCGGCGTGGCAACCGTACGGCCACGGAGGCAGTTGTTTATATTAAAAGTTTAATAATAATACATTTATTTCAAGTACCAATAGACTGCAAAGTGTGTGTCCTATCTGCAATTATGTGCACTTATTCTATTGTTAGTAAAAAAAATAATTATACATTTTGACACTGTAGCCCAAAACACTGTCTAATGATGTATGAAATAATGCCCCTATAGGGCATTCATCGCTTATGCATAGAGAGGAGAGTTGGGGCTAGCCCGCACACAGCGCACAAGGAACGCGCGTCTCTTAAACATCCCTGATGCGCTGCAGAAAGGGGGCCCATCAACACTCGCAACGAGTTATTATATTGAGTCCGTAGGGTCCTGTAAGCCCTGTTCGTATACTCTAGCAACAGACCGCTTGTCTAGAGGGAGGTACAGTACGTTCTGAAGAGGGTTACCTTCACCTCTCTCGAACATCCTGCGAATCTCAAAATTAATGTGGATTCTGCGTATTGGTATGCGGTAAAATGTCATTCGTATGACATTTTACCGTCTGAGTGCTTTTATTCACACTTGAAACAATAGTCACAAACGGACAGTTCAATCAGTGTAATAATTATCACTAGTATCAGGTTTCTTACCACGGTATGACTTCTTTTTATTTTCCCGATATTTCGGAACGGTTGCACGCTCCATGGTCACGGGTTGACTGGACGGCGGCAGATGACAGCTTTATGAGCAGACATATCTGTCTACCCTCTTGCGCTGTCGACGACTACCTTCATCGCGATTTGTTGTGGCGTTACCATTGTCACTCACTTTTTTCACACAAACCACACTCACTGTATCCACACGCGAAACTGAACTCGAGGTGTTTTTGTTTTTATTACTGCACGCACTAAGGACCGGATTCCATGCACTGGACAGTTTAAAACCATCATCAGAAGTTAAATGTTTTGTACTTCGTGATCTCGATGGCTTCTCGTACCAACCGTGGTATATAGTGACGTTCTGTCGAGAGTACCTGGGGGCTATGCAACTCGATCCAGTGGTTAGTGTCAGTCTTTGTGAGATGTTGTGCTATAGCCGACTTCTGTGGATCATTGTTTTTTACTGCTCGGATGTGTCCTTCATACGATCGACAATTGTTCGTTTAGTCTGACCGATATACGAGCTCCCACAACTGCAGTTCACTTTATAGAAGACACCCGGTGTTTGTAAAGGAAGGTGGTCTTTTGGTGAACGAAACATTTTTCCTATTTTGGTTAAGGGGGTGAAAACAGTTTTTATGGAAAACTTCCTTAGCGACCTGGCTATTTTATCTGTCACCCCTTGTACATAGGGCAGAAAAACTGGTAGTCTCTGTACGTCAATTTGCTTCTTCCTTTTGTGTATTGGTTTAAATGTTTTTATTTTGTATCCATTCTGTCGCAAAACCGTCTTAACGTGCTCCTGTTCCTGTGGTAGGTGGTGTGAATCACAAAGATCATAAGCTCTATTGGTTAATGACCTGACGACCGAATGTAGGCGTTTTGGGTGATGATGTGAAGTGGCATGTAAAATGAAAGCGCGCGATTTTTCTCAATTTCACAAGTGAACTTCATTTTGTTATGGGTATTATTAAGACGTGTTAAATAATTTTGTATATGTTGCTCCTTTCCTTCCATTATGCAAAATACGTCATCAACATACCTCTTCCATCCGTTCCGAAATATCGGGAAAATAAAAAGAAGTCATACCGTGGTAAGAAACCTGATACTAGTGATAATCATTTAGTGAGTAACCACGAAAGTCTTAAAATCTATATAGTGTAATAATGTTAAAAACCAAGAACAAAAATCTGCAACAAGCACATATAAAAGTTTGTAAGATCGTTTGTTCGTTTCATAGCTTAGTTGGCATAGCGTCCAGCAGAGATCGAAGAATTTTTTTCTTAGTGTTCGATCTTTGTATTAATAATTACAACAAACTAGTGTTGTAATTTCACAAAAATAATTGAATGTTATGGTGAAATATCGTGACTTTCGAGTCAAATTAAAAAGAACTTGAAAATTACTGTGTATTTTTTTATTTTTGGAGCCAGAAAAGGCCTCAAACTAGAGAACTACCTGTGCTATGAGTACCAGAGCAATAAAATTAGCTTCGGCATACTATCCAGAATGCGTAGACTTAGAAGATCCAATTTGTAAAAATTCGTTTCCCTAATTGATCAGTCCAGCAATTGAGCTCGGGACTACCTTACATTTTTTTAGTGGTAGGGGAAATCTTCAAAAGCTACACGACATTCTGAGGGGGAAATCGGAGGTTATATGGGATTTGGGATGGATGGATGGGATACCCACTAAAAGCCCTTCGCTGGCCATGCCCAATACATGTTGCAACAGATACTTCCCATACACGTCGTACTTGCAGTGCCTTCCCGGGCTTGCATCCCTTTCCACCCCTGCCGGAATCACACGCTTCATAATACCATCTTATGAGCTGTGTCTTCCCGAAATTGCTGAAATGTGTATATGGACGAACAGAGCCCTCATTTTGGGCCGCAACTCCCAAGTCCCCTATAGTCGCTTTGTACGACAGGTAGGGGATGCCGTAATTCTATATTTAAGTCCTCATCTAGCACCCATAGAGCAAATAGCTGCATGGGTCGCCGAGGTCATCATTTTTAATGCTGTTGTACCGATTGTGAAAATCTACACAGATACTACATTGGCAGTTTAAAACGAAATCGCGGTTAGCATTGTAACGTTAGATGAGGAAGTCCCAGATTCGGTCTTAGATACGACCAATTTAGGATTTTAATTAGTGGTTTGTACTGGGTAGTTCCTTATTTTATGATTAAGAGATTATTGTTAAGATTGTCAGGCACATTCATTATTAATTAAATTAAGCATGTATGAATGCATTAATGCGTGTTGAAAAGGCGAAAGACCTATGTCAGTAAAGGTGTAAGATAGATTCCCCTGAAAAGAATGACCAAGAAACTCTAGGGGTTGATCTATTTGTATATACATTTGTACATATTTAATAGCTAAACGGGTCATTACCACAGATTTTTGTCATCCAAGTACGCGGGACCTGTATAATGTAAAGTTTTTTGTTTCTCTATAAACCTAAACGTCGTAAATGGTAAATTTTAAATATCAACCGTAAACTTATTGTAGAAGCCATATTTCTTAAATGAATTTGTGAATTTCTGAAGACAACAAATCAAGAACAACCACTGTAAACTATGTAGTATAAATTGGTGTCTTGTTAGTTACTTTGTCGACTAAACACTGTGTTCAATTTCAGGCATTTTACCGTCACGAATATTCATAACGATACCTCGCTTCGACGAAGGTCGGCCCGTGACTCTGGGCACAGTGGATGAGATGGGCTATATCTCTGGATACCCTCACTACTCCTGGCACGAAAATCAAGGCCAGAACTGCGAAGGAATAACTTCAGTATTTAGGACTGCGGTAAGTGACCTCGAACATGTAAAACACAAATAACTTTTTTAACCGACTTTTGAAAAAGAGGAGGTTCTCAATTCGACTGCTTTTTTATATGTGTGTTAGACATAACTAATCACAGGTATTTGTGTACCGATGTTAATGATTTTTTTGTTGGAAAGAAGATGCCTTGGTAATGGTCCCATTTAAATTTGAAGAAAATATAAATGCCTATTTAAAACCATCATGCCTCTAAGGGTGGCAAACTACGGAATTCTACTGCTACTAAACAATCAATCTATCTATGAAGATACGTTGTAATTGTGACGAATGCTCGTTTTTTGAAGGGGCCATATCTAGCAATCTAAATTGTTTATTAGTAACATACTTCTTGTTTTTGAGCAATAAAAGCAATAGCTTATCTAGAAGTCTTGACATTAACGTAGTAAATTGGATCAAGGCTTTATTATTATAAGTGATGGGAAGAATCGGGATTTTAACGATGTCGATTATTGGCAGAATGTTCGATAAAAAGTTTATAGAACCAAATATTCGGCCGAATAATTCGGAGGACTTGATGCGATTGTTTCTGGATTATAAAACAATAATTGAAAGTGTGTGAAGAGCATGCGACTCTCCCGCTCAAAGAAGAGTGCGATTCTTTCTAAGGCTTGCTCATTTTTTTGTAATTAAAAGGATTTTTATTTTTTCAAGAACTGATTGTGTTGAGTCTCTTTTAAATAAATTATTTATGGTAATATAATAATATTACTTTTATTTTATCTAGACATGTAACGAAGTATTCTTTATAAAATCTTTGTACAATATTTCATAGGCTAATAAGTTAGGTAGGTAAATGTTTCATTTTTTGTAGAACTATATTCGGCAGAAAGTACAGCATTTTTAATATAAAAACGAATATTCGGCCCACCACTACATTATTTACCTAACTTAATGTACCTAAACATAACAATAATACATAACATAGATACTGTGTTGACGTTTCTTGTGTACAGTCCATAACCTTATAACCATAAACTAAACTGTGTTACCAAAGTTAATTGATCTGTTCTCAGCACACTTGTTCTAAGTTATAGTAGCAAAATAAAAGGCCATTACAAAATTAAAGTTAAATACCAGGGCTGTCACCAAATCAGCAATTCTTTTTTAAACTATATAAACGTAAACATTTAATTTAAATTTAATTAGTGTATTTGGTGAAATAACGGCCATATATAAAAAAAGTAAATGGTTGTAAAAAATACAGGCACATGGGATTTCAAAATCAAAAACCAAAACCAAAATAATCTTTATTTCACGGGTAAGCATTATTAGACTTGAAATCGTCAATTTGGTTAAACGCTACCGCTCATTCGAAAGGCAGATTCCCCTGATAAAAATGAGCAAGAAACTCTAGGGGTTGCTCTTTGTAAATAACACAAAACACATTCAACATTTACAATGTTTTTTTTCTTTCAAACAACAGAGATCGTGACTACCTCTATGAGCTAAGTATTCACTATAGTTTTAAAACTTGTGAATGGCCAATTTTGTATATCAACCGGAATCTAGTTATAGAAGCGTATACATTGCCCTTAAAAGAATTTGTGACTTTATGAAGACGACTATCAAGAACAGTTAGTTTATTTTAATTCCTCGTATTAATGTTATGTCTGTCACTATTTTTCATAAAGAAATTACTATTTCTCTTAACATAAATTACGTTTTCATAAATGTACTATGACGCTAGTGTAAGAATCTTTAACAACAATCATCAAAATATACAAACAAGTAGGCAACCTGAAGTAACTAAAGCAAAATTTGCCAAGATTTATGAATAAACTACTTAAATAAGTCTAATTACATGAGATATTTGGGGTATTGGGTATTGTGTACACAAAAAAACAACCATGCCTGTGTAATGTTTCATTCGGTTGATTTTCGCTTTTGCTAATGCCACATTCCTTAATGCTGCAGCGACGCGTTTTTATTAATACCTATCTTTTCTCGCTGTCAATATTTTTGTCCATTTTATTATTATCCGTACAAATAATTCAATAAAACACTTGGAAAAACATTTGTTTTGACATTTGATGTACTTCCCTTTGACAACCGTATCATGTACCTCATGTACTGCGAAATGAACACAGTTGGCATTTAAGATGACGTTACATATTTTCGATTCCCGTCTTTGGCACAGACCAATGTAATGCTATCTCATTTGGCTTACGACGGCACGCAGTAGTTAAACAAAGACAATAACATGTTTATGTTTTCAATGTCGAAATACATCATATACATATAACCTCTGATTTATATATGTCAACATAACATGTCCTTTGGTTTCCATAGTGTAAGGTTGACACGCATATGGCTTCTCAGCATCTAATTATTAATACAAAGGTAGATTACAAAGAAAAATTCCTTCGTCTGACAAGAATCGAACCGGTCTGTTGAAATTAGGACCACCGCTTTACCAACCGAGCTAGAGATCTACTTGGCAGATCTCGCAAATTTCTCTAAGTGTTTCGGCTTTTATAATAATAATAATTTATTTATTTCAGACATTCTCCATCCATAATATTTGTTAGTAAAAGTACTTAAAACTAGTGTTAGAGTTTACCACACGTCACTAAAATTTTTAAAATCAAACAATTATGAACTGATAAAATAAAAATTATGAATAAATAAAAATTATAAAATCAAAATCTAGACTATAATATCATTAAATCAAAAGTAAAATACAATCCAAAATTTGAAATTAAATGCTTTCAGCATTACAAATTTAAGTTACAAATTTAAAAATCAGTTTATGAATGACTGAATTTAACGTATTATAGCCGATCTTTCTATTAATAATTATAACAAACTAGTGGGGTAATTTCACGAAAAATAAAACGAATATATCCATGATAATCAATAATTAAACTTCAAATGTACACAATTTCAGATAGATGAATGCAACAGACTTTGGGTGATGGACACAGGCAAGATTGGCGACACGCAACACTG
>NW_020653753.1:171230-188883 GCF_003589595.1 Hyposmocoma kahamanoa | reverse complement strand
CGCATCACTTTTGGAACACAGGCGTAAACATATCTTCCCAAATAAAGCTGTATCATCTAGTTATGCTCAAAGATTTTTCAACTTTCTCGGACCTTTCTTGTATAATAAAATCAATAATAAATTATCAGTATATCCTCTAAACAAATACGAGTGCAAAAAGAAAATAACCGACTATCTTCAAAAACTAAATTACGATGATACCGAAGCTCTCCTCTCCATCATCTCATAAAACTGAAGAAAAAAAAAAAAAAGTAATGTACCACATCCACACCCGCACGTACGCACACACACACACACTCACCTCATCCCCACATACACACACACATCCCCACACACCACACCCACCCACACAACCAGACACACACTCTCGTACAAACATACCCACACACACAAATTTTGTTAAATATAATATTTAAATTTCATTCTTATGCCTCTCCGTTATGTACTTGATGTGTTATTCGACACCCGGGGTGGGTCCCTGGAGACCTATTATACAGGTCTGACCTAGTTTAGGCTCCAGTCTCCCACAAATGTGATTTTTCTTTAAGTGCCTTATAGTTAATAGACATAAACTTTGTAACTTTGTGGAGAAATAAATGATTTTGTATTGTATTGTTGTATTGTAGTTCTGTCATCTAAGGGTTTCGCAGTTAAAACCTCACATAGTGACTATTTTCTGTAAGCTACCATGACTGCCAGAAACATCGTGATCATCTTTCTGAGATTTTTCGGCCGCCCGTTTTCAGCTACTACGGCTAAGAAGTTCGCTGCTTCTGCGGGCACACCTAAGACAGAAAACATTATAAATAATAAAGATTTTTTATAAGTCACTGCTAATATAAAATAACTCTAAATTTTAGTCTAAGAATAGTGCCAAGAAATGAACAGAATTCTTGAACAAGAAAATCGAACAAACACAAAGAGACATTCTTTCGATCCAGCTGGATTCGAACTAGTGACCTCGCCAAACCGGTGTTACTGACCTACGGAACGAGTCAGCAGACCTTACAGCAGAATTTCTCTCCCAAGCAGCACACCCATATCTAAATATATACTATAAGATATCTAATAGAATTTAATTCGATTGAATATTTTAAGAGTTCAAATTCCCTCAAGATATCTCGAAAAAAGGTTTCTAGATAATTTAAAGTAAAAGTGGGCACAACTTTATTAGTAGATCACAAGAGTGCTTTGAGAAACTATCTGTTGGTAGTGTTTAAGAGTGATTCTTGTCTTTTTTTTCAAGTAACCCTTTTAGAACGCTACAAGACCATTTGTAGAATGTAGACAGTTTTTATTTAGTCTTGTAGTCAGTTTTACTTTATAGTCTATGATAGATTTTTTTTATACATGACAGGCAAATGACTCCACTCCACCTGATGTTAAGTGGAAATTTCTTAGTAATTCTATTTTAAAACCAAAATACTACAGCGTTACAAACATACGACGCAATTCTCTCAATACTAATAGATTTCAAGTTTAATTGGCTTACAAAATACAAGCTATCAAAATTACAATATGGCGAAATTAGATATAATATTTCTGACTTTTTCGCGCAATGTTTAATTGGTTAGAAAGCGCAAATTGACGTGCAACTTTAAATACATTGTAAAAAGTGATGTAAAACCTGCCATAAAATAAAAAAACATAAAATTTTAAATATTTATGTATAAAATATAAACTTAATAAAAATACAGTTATCGATTTTCGGTTTTAAATATTTATAGAAAGCTTAAATATACAAAATAACCTCACAAAACAAACCATTTCCAAGAAGTTCTAGGCTTCTTCAAGCTAATTTCAACTTAAATTTACTTTTTAAAAAGAAAAGAAATTTTTCTCGGCTACTTCATAGTCATTCTTTAAAAATAAAAATGGCGATAAAAATTTAAATCTTTTTTCAAAACACAGTTGGAGCACTTTATCTGTAGAAAAACTTTAGAATACGAAAAGATTATTTTTACTTACTTTAGTGTAGTTGATCTTGTAGAAGAACTTTCACTCGTATGAAGTTTTTATAATTGTCAACAAAACGCGATGTTTCTGAGCGATTTTTTCTTTTGACAGTATTACAAAACCTTTATAAAGTAATAGTGAGTATTATGCAATAAAAAACTTTTCAAAACACTAGGTAAAAAAGAACAAAAAAAAAAATCCAATTTGTCGCAAAAAAATATTATTCTATATAATTAAATGGAATGTGTTATAATAGTACCTATAAAGTGTACTATAAAGGTGGATAAATTCCCTGTCATATAAATATAAGGAATATTTTAATGACATACCTAACTTATGTTGGAAGAAATAAAATTTTCATTACAAAATTGATGTTATTTCTTCACGCCAACCACATTTTACACAATGATATCACTGTATTCTATTGATAGACGGCACAATACACATACACAATATTGAAGTACAGTACTTTATGCGCTCATTTCAATTGTTTTTATCATTTCACAACACGGAATTACGTTACAACGTTTATTTATTTGTCAATAAACAACGGACATGACCGGCCCGAGCGCGAATTACGACTATTATATCCAGCGTTCCCAATTTGTGGGGAATTCCCCTATTGTGGGGAGTTTCAACTAGATTGGGGATTTTGTGGGGATTGGCGCTATGTGGGAATTGTAACATTTTATCATTTTGTTTAATCTATCAATTGCTGATGCATTGCTAGTTTAATCGTTATTGTTAGAAACACTGTGATGGACTATATCGACGCGTTGTTCAACATCGCACATCCCTCGTATTATTAACAAGCAGCTTAAATAGAATTATTATTAGAGCACTTGGTTCTGAATTGTAAAATTACCAGTCGGTGCGTGTTGAGGTCGCGATTCTTTCTCCCGCTTAGACCGGTCCCCGGTGTGAAGCAAAACGAAATCAGCTATTGATAAACAAAGCTCACTCTTAAATATATACAGCAGAAATAAGCAGTCGAGCTGGAGGCATCAGCAATCCCAATCAGGAGGATAGTTGCAGTGTTTTAGGCTTCATATCGTTAAAATATTCGAAAATGTTATCCATTCTTTTTTTTATTATCTGTCAAAGGAAGATCCCAATATAGATTAGAAGCCCACAGTCTCTGGATTAAACTTTTTTTTTATAATGGTAGGGGTAATGAACCCAGGAGGATTATAAAAAAATTTGATACATAAATAAGCATGTCTCGTTTAATTATTGTCCTGTTTCCAAAGACACCAATGTTTTTATGTTTTTAAACTGTAATTTTGATTTTCTAAATCGATACTATCGAAATGTTGCTGCTGTTTTGGTATTTCTTGCCGAATAGCAGGTACATCGGAGGCCCGTTTTTGGGTTTCAAACCCACCCCTTTTAAAAATTTCAATTAATTGCTCCTTGGCTTCAATTACTTGGCGTAAGTCATTATCCGCGTACAATATGTTAACGACAAACGCGCAGTTTTGCAATAGAAAGGAAGCTAGAGGAAGCTCCTCCTTGAAGATATTTGCAAGCTCATCCAGACACTAGCTAGGAAACTCGAGCTCTTGAGTCCGTATGCAACGGTGTCTAGCCTGATGCATTTTATCTCCAAATTGGGGTTCATTACAGTATATTCTGTAATGAAGTATGTTTTAGGTTAAGTTTTATACATCTGAACATTTTTTTTATGTCAATGGTGAACATGTGTGTTCCAAAGTGAAGTGGTAAGAGGAACAAATCCCTTTGTGAAATATGGCCATTGACGAGAATATCATTCAAAGATATATATTTTTTTCAGTTTTCATTGACTCATCAAAAATTACACGCAATTTAGTAGATTTACTTTTTTCGTTAATAACGGCATGATAAGGAAGAAAATGCAAAGGGTCTTTCATAAAGTCATAATCCTTCATGTTTACATAGTGACCATGTCCAAACTCAACTATTTCGTTAATACATTTTTTGTATTGTTGCAACAAACGTTGATTTTAAGGGATCTATTGAGAGCAAGATTAAAAGAGTCACCAACACGACCAGTGACCTGCTCTAGAGGCACTTTCAGATGTAAGTCCACTTGAAATTGGGCAGCATTTAACTGCACTGAATTTTTAAATATTTGTAGATACAAATCAGTTTCTGGAGACTTTTCACTAAAAAGTTCTGGTGCCTCTTCAGTCTTCCAAAATTGACGTAAGGTCATTGATATCCGAGTTACACGTATTGCAATGCAACGATGACCGTTTTGTTTTGTGTTATAATGTGGCCGAATTGCGTGTTTATAAAGCACGGAGCAGAAGCAGATCTTGAAGCACTATCTTCTTTACTTGGCTGCTGCTCTTTCGGCAGGAGGATTTGGAAAACGACATCACAACTTAACAAAATGTTTTTATCCGACCTTTACTTCAAAAGATATGGCGTAAGTCACAAAGGTTGGCTGACATGACAACGTTGATTAGAAGAAGTCTTTCCTGACTTGCTTCCAAGGCGGAAATGGAATGACGAGCAGGTTCCTTTGCAGGTGGGATTTGGTGTTGGTGATCGACCCTGAATTTCGTAATGACTGGCCGAAAGATGTGATCCAACAAGTATATCCAAGGAAAGATGGTACAGTGAGGGTGGTTGGGTGAAGACCAAAACTGGTCTTTGGCGTAGATCTGCGGCACGTACCGCGCCTATATCCTTAAACTTATATTTTTATATGCACACGTATTATGAACTCTCTATAATGTGTTCAAAAACCGCAAATTACGACGAACATAAAGGTAAACTGTTTTGTTAGAACAAATTTCTTATCAGTGAAAATGTTATTAATTGCTTCTTAATAACATCGAATTCGATGTTATTATTACATTCAAATTTCGAACATCTCTGAAAAACAAAACGATTTGATTTGACCTTAATTCTAATATCAGTTGAGATGAAGTTTTATTCGAAATGAAATGTCATAACCTAACCTAACCTCCGGTTAACAAAACCGCCCTCAAAAGTCATTCTTCCCCTAGTTTGCCACCCTTAGAGGTGGAATATTTTCTTGAAATTTAAATGGGACCACATCTGAGGTACCTTCTTTCCAACAAAAAAGAATCATCAAAATTAGTTCCCAAACGGCGGAGTTATCGCGTAACATACATACAAAAAAAAAACATACAGACGAATTGAGAACCTCCTCCTTTTTTTTGAAGTCGGTTAAAAAGCAAACAATTTTGACAATTTCACACGTCACGGGTGAATTTCACTTTCCGAATTTCAATGGCACTTTTTGAGTCATTTTTGTAAAACCCTTTTTTCTTTTGGTTTTAAGGTCTTAAACATACAAATAAGTTCAAGCAATGTCAATAATTATAAAATCACAGAAAAATTTAAGTTAAATACAACAAAAAACGATATTTTAGGTCACACGAATGAGATTGCAGTAACACGAATGATTTTCTCATAAACATAAATGAGAAAGACGGCACAGTAATGAGAAATTATTATTACAACACACATTTTATCGTTCAAAAATGAACATTTAACATGTAAAAAATATTTTAATATACCTTCTTGTATCAAAATCCTTCTCATCCGTGTAAGACCATCTATATATCTATATATAACTAATAAATAAATCTAAATAAGTATTTTGTTAATGTCATATAAACTTTGTTGTACATTAATATATCATCATCACCACCATCAACATCAACATCATGATCACCATTATCATCAGCATCATTACCATTCACATCATCATCACAATCATCGTCAACATCACCACCATCATCGTCGTCATCATCACCACCATCATCATCGTCACCACCGTCATCACAACCACTATCACCATCTAATTGTTATATTTCAAGTAAATGTTTGGCTTAATTACTTTAACTATTTGACTTAAAAGTAGACAAGAATGAGAGCGACAATAATGACATTAGGGTACATTTTTAATTGTAAAGTGTGTAAAATATTCTGGACCGTTATAAAAGTGCATGGAATTTAAAGTTTCCTTGTCTGATTGATGTCCAATAAAGTTTATAAAACTATTACTTAATACTTATTTAGATAGATTGCTTTACATGAATGTACGAATGAACGATTTAGTCACTAGCGCTGAAATTGGTTTTTAAGTCGATTTTTTGCTAAAAAGGAGATACACAGGTTCCTTCACTGTGTACACTCTAATCCGACAGGAGCCCCTTCCCACGTGTGCGAAGGGTGAAGGTGATGCGGTACTAACTTTTGTTATTAGGAGGCTTTTAGTTGAAGTCACTAAAACACATTTTGTATTCCCAAGAAAATATGTTTGTTTATAGTAAATTGGAAAGTTACGGCATGTATTTGACGGGAAAGTTATTCGAGTTTATCCTCGATGGGAAATATTGCGATTTCCACGAGTGTTTAATTTTTTTCTTCTTTTCTTAAAATTAGGGCGACGTGGAACCGGCTCTTTAAATGAGAATTTTAAATTCTATAAATGAGAATTTGCCCACTTTTTAAATTTTTTTTTATTACCGTGACGTAGTAAAGTAGTCTTTTTATGTGTAACACAGACTAAGTAAGCAAGCAATCATATTAAATAAATAATGCTTAGCATTCATGTAATAACATAAAAGTTATTGAAAGGGACACATATTTGGAGGTTATCTGAAAACGACCCTTACTTGATATCACAGGCCACTTTAATAGTAGAAATAGACTTGGTTTAATGGGCGGGGTCCGCGTCACCTAGCTTATGAACAGACGTTCATATGAGTGTCAATAGCGCGTCAGTCATCGTTCAAATGTGATACATTATTATTTTGTGGATAAAATAGAAATAACCGCCGAATTGTGCCATAATATCATGTCGCGTAAGAAACCAAAGTTTAAAAAATAGGTAAGTACTAAAACTCTGTATTTTCTAATATTTTGAACAATACAATATTATACTTCCGAAACAAAAGTATTTTCTTGCAACCCGGTAATAACAATATACATTGGTTGCTTGCCATCGCCGCCGTCAAAAGAACAATTCGTATGACGCTCAATGAATTGCTTGCACTAGCGTCGTATTACACTTGGTACTGGGTCCGCGTGTTGTAATCAAATTATCGATATGTAGAAACTCTGTATTTAGAAAACCCGGTTTTGGGTTAGTGCAACATTTTTTTTATTATGGCGCTACCAATGTGTAAACATAAATTGTTTACAGGTATTGAAAAGTTAACAATTTTGATTACTTAAATGTTTGGTGCCAACACTCGCATAGTTTTTTTTAATTTTCAATTTAAGTAAAACCGATGTATTAATGGGAAAAAAGGAAATATAGATAGAAGAGGTACAGTATCGATAATTTTACATTGCACGTAAGCTCGTTGAGTATCAAATGAAGGCTTTATGAGCCTTCGGAAATAAGTATCTTCATTTTCTTGACGAGTTCGTCGACGCTATAGGTGTAGTCATGTTCAGCCAGTTCAGAAAAAGGTAATTGTTGAACAAATATATCATATTTCAGGGAGAATAAAGATTTTTACGATGACTGTGTTTTAATATTTCAACCCTTCCAGTGATCGGATTGACTTGAAATCTAGTAGGTTAATGAAAGTACGATGACAGTATAATAAATCATTAATACTGTGATTGTAGCATGTACATAGGTACGTATACGCACACGCCTGCGTAGCTAATATCAATGAATATTTACGTGTAGTAAAACCTTATGCGTATTTGGTAACAAGTGTGTGCGTGTAAAAGTCGGCTACGCTAGTTCTCGAAGAAATTGCTTTTAATGCCGTTTCCATATACTCCGCAATTAACCCTAATTATAGCAAGTATAAAGCAATGCCTAGTTCAATATTCCGCTAGTTATGAAACATAATATCGATATCA
Source organism: Hyposmocoma kahamanoa (assembly GCF_003589595.1). Taxonomy (NCBI): domain Eukaryota; kingdom Metazoa; phylum Arthropoda; class Insecta; order Lepidoptera; family Cosmopterigidae; genus Hyposmocoma; species Hyposmocoma kahamanoa. The sequence continues at coordinate 181,080 of NW_020653753.1, read as the reverse complement.
ATTAAATGTCACATCCCTATCTGTAGATTGTCAACTTTTTGCTTTTTTTCCAAGAAGTTTATGTTCATAGGATTGTTAGCTTTTATGTGACTAGTAATAATAAAATCTTAATAACAGCTTACGCGATGCGCTACCCCCACTTATACGGCCCTTAAATGATAGGATAAACCTATCGCAAAATGGCGGCTATCTGGTTTCACAAATTAGAAAAGCATTCAGTTTAAATACAAGTTTTTATAAATAAAAATTATTATTCTGCATTGCTAAATAAATACCTAATAATAGTAATAATAGTGTGAAAACAGGATTTTGTATCATATTTTCACTAAGCAAATATATTGTGTTAGCATAGTTGTCACTTAAAAGTGTTATTTTGTACAGTTTTATAGTTTTTAATTTATATATAACTGAATCTTAAATATGAATTACAAAAGCACACGAAATAATGATATAGCTAACTGTCCTTTTTGTACTCATTGCATGCGCAAAAGATGGAAAGAGACCCATTACGTCAGTTTCAAGAAGCTTATATAAACTTCTTGGTCATTTTCAATTGTTCGAACCACAAGCGATTGAAATATTTAGAACAAAGAAACTGTAGAGTTGCTTTGATTTGATTTTAATCCTATTTTTAAAATGATTTTTTTATTAAACGTTAGCAATAAGTAACAAAATATTGTTGTACTCGTTTTACGGCATGGGATTACCGATCAGAAGTCAGAAAATACATTTGCCCGAAATAACATTAGCTCGAATTTTCATAATGTGTTTTTACGAAGATTACAAAACAAAAGCTAATTTTTAACCGACTTCAAAATAGGAAGAGGTTCTCAATTCGACTGTATGTTCTTTTTTTTATGTATGTTACGCCATAACTCCGGTATTTGTGAACCGATTTTTATGATACTTTTTCTGTTGGAAAGGGGGTACTTCCATAGTGGTCCCATTTCATTTTGAAGAAAATCATCCACCTCTAAGGGTGGCTGTTCACGCATGAAGATTCATTTTTATAAATAGCGCCTAACTTTAATTTAGGAGCAATTATTTTAATGGTTGAGTTTGCTATTTATCCAATTCAAAGCGTTTTTCTCTCATACTTTGAGTACCGAGAACCGATTTTTATTATCTCCAGGGTGAAGTCCTGTATAGTGGCGAACTAGGTGTTATTTCAATAAAACTTAACAAATAGACGTAATTCCACTTACTTTTGAGGTCGGTCTTTTTATATTGATATTTATGAGATTATATTGTGAACTATTTGTGTTCCTACTTTTTTGCTGAGAAGTATTGTTGAAAAAAAAGGGGTGTCAAAAGTTGTCATATTTGTATTCTTTGCCGTACAAATTAGAGAAAATAAGAAGGAAACTCGGTATATTTATTGTCTACAATCCCACATATATGATTTTAATTATTTTCTGTATGTACTTATAAGAATTAGCATTTTTTTCACAATCCGTCATGGCTGTATATGTCTTTGCTTTTTGCAATATTTTAATTCGACTTGTATTATCTATGGAAGAATAGCTAGCTGGCCATTTCTTGATATAAACATATTACAAAAACATTATATTAATTTCCTCGCAAATGTGATGAAAAACATTGTACGTACGTATTACAGATGATGAAATATACAAAACGCTCGTTAGTAATGCTGAATACACAATGAACTAAAAAAAGCGCATTTAAGATAATAATTTATGCAATTATAATTGAAAGATTACACGAGTAATACAGGAGTAGAAAAATTAAATAAGAGACTTAACAGTTAATATATGTATATGTTAACATTTGTGTTAACATATTTAATTCCATTATGCCAAAATTGCAACTACGTCAATGTAGCACCAAATGAGCGTATGAATAGTTCTCAATATTTACTTATACGAATTATATTGACTGTGACGGCAAACATATATTATGTTCATATAAGAAACGGAACAAAGGAAATAAAATGTGTAAGAACTGAAACACTAAGGCTAAATTACCAAAATGGATGAAATTGGATTGTCGCGGATAGATTTGCGTATTTCTGTTTTATATTTTTCATAGATATTTATAAATTTTAATAAAAATGGAAATAAATAAATTTGCTACTCCGCAAACCCAGTAATTCACACCCTTAGAATAATAACGCATAGAATGATAGTTTCATATCAAACGAACTGTCACAAGTGAGGCAAAAATCTAATTCATGTGAAAGTGTTAGTAGTAGGTTAATTTTCGGTTTTGTTGTGAATATTTATATAAAAATACAAGTTGAAACGCGTTACTTCCTTGTGGAATGTGATGTTAGTATCTATTTTATGTTTGTCTGACGTATTTTTACACTCATTTACCGCACATTTCGTAATTTTTAGCTAAAATTCTTGAGCTGTTCGCGGTGCAAGTTGACCTTGAGGACTGACGGCACGCCTGCTCGTGTAGGCCCATTGGGAGCGCTTCCATTTGCCTCACTTAGCTTGTGTGGACTAGGTTTCTATGCGTTATTATTCTAAGTTCACACCCATATGAAACAAAAAAAAAGTGGTGTACTATGTCGGTTGAGATAACAAGTAGGGTCGCTTACGTTGATATTTTTTAACATTGATTCTGTCGGTTGCCTACAGTAAAATATAAAAACAGTTGAGCTAACGATAAACTTAGCTTTGCTACAATTGTTTTTCTATTTGATGTAATTTTGGAGGAAATGTCGACGCGTCCTTGTCTGTTGTAGTTTAAAACATCATTTGCAATCAAAAACGCCTGTTTAGGTAAAAATATCGCTTACGATTGACTAATCATGACCCATGACTGCTGACTAGCAGTCTTGGGTCCGATACATTCCGATTCATATAAATAATTCTTTACACTGTGACGGGACGAACAAGTAAAGACACGCCTAACCATACCAGTTGCAGTGCCACTCAGAGCTTTAAATCGAAAAGTTCTTAGTGGCATTCTCACTGAGCCTGTCACACAGAAACATAAGTTGACAAGTTCCATGTGTGTAATTTCTTAAGAGCTCTCATGCCAAAAAAGTTTTGACGTTGGCTCAGCCCAAATTTGTGAAACAAATACATATATGTCTGAAGTTCGCGTGACATGCGACAGGAGATGTTAAATTTTGCGCATTAAAAGCACCAAATTCGTTTTAGCAGAATAACTCTAAAACTAAAGGGATTAAAAAAAATCATCATGCATAAATATAATTAATTATCTAATTTTTGTCCTAATAACCTGTTACATTTCGAGGATAAATCGAAAAAATTAGAGGTCATTTCGTGATTTTTATCTATCGAGGAAACTTTATTGTTTTATGGTTCTGATTAATGTCTATGCTTGAATATATCGTGTAGTTACTCATACAATATTTTATTTTTAACTTTAAAGTGTATATATACCCCTCTAAAATCAAATCGAAGATTAGGAATTTTTCCTCTGCTCCCTCTTAATATTCGCATTCATTTCGTTCGGCGTAAATTCATTATTATATTATTTATATCTATAGGTTTAAACATAATTTGAAAAATGATGATCGTTATAGTAGTATTCTCGAGCTACATTGAAATAACCTTTGTTAGGTAATCACGTATTCATATTTCTATACAAGAGTCGCGGATTGATCTTACATATTTAATTTCCATATATTGGCATTCTAATATAATTAATACTTTTTAAAGTAGTGAGAAATGGCTACCTTTGGCCTAGTTTAATAAAAAAATAACATATTTTTGATCTTTGAACATTTCTTACTCGTAAATATTAATCGATTGTGTTTGATATCTATTATACTCGGGTTGATTATTTTTTTAAAAACAAAAACAAGTTTCGAAAACTGTTTATAAACAAGATGATGACAGCAAATTTTTTTTTTATGTTTAGGAAAATTTTAATTCCCGTTTTACCAATAATTACATTAATTAATATCTTTCAGATCCTCAACTCCGCAACAGATTCAAGGCAGAGATGTCTTACGGATTCCAGAGATTTTTCTTCTTATCCTAGTGCCTGGCGTGCTGCTGGCCAAGACTCGGCGCCAAAAGCAACCTAAGGGTGGTCAATCAATGGGCTGAGTTGGAATTCGTCTTTCCTGATGAAGAAACCAAGCAGGTTACTTTGACCAAACGGTATTACGTGCCAGGGAAGCCTGTGCCTGTTGACTTAGATGTATAGACATGGTGAATCACAAACAACTCGACTTATTCATTGCAATATGGATTCGGATAATTTTTCAGAAAGTATTTAAATTCAAGCATATATATACACAGCCAAAAAAACATTATTTTATTTAAATTAAGCCACTGAAGACTAGAAAACCTTAGAATAATAACGAAGTATAAAGCTATGTTTAAATATTATTAGAAAACCATATCCGCGCAAACACACTACATGTCAACTCAGAATACGTCACTTCAAAATTAAACAAATCGGAAAATGTGCTCTTGTTGGTTTTTTGCTAGTTTTACTTATTGATTGACTCTATTAACCCACGCTAGGTGGGATCGGCACAATATGTATTTTCCTTCCACTCTCCCATATCAGCCGTCATTTCACCTGTTATTATGTCCCACACCAAATTTGACGCCCCTTCGTTGAATCTGGTAAGCACAACAAAAAGATCGGCGCACAGCATCGATCTTTTTGTTGTTCACAGACGTGGATGGACAACCATCACGAAATTCGTCACTGAGATTCACACGACCGCATTTGAATTCTGCAAACCAGCTATAAATAGTGGTCTTGCATGGTGCTTCATCGCCAAAAGCAGTTTGAAGCCGAGCAAAGCTCCGCTGAGCTGTTAAATTACACTTAAAGTCGTAGAACATCATACTACGAAAGTTTTCACGAGTTAAATCTATGGTGATGTAGGCAACCAATTTCTAAATAGACGCCACAATGTAAAAACAAGTGACAGTCAGTTGAAACGTACTGTATTCTACAGCCAAAGAGTTCCATTTTCAAATGTTGTTTTTAAATATTGAGTGGCCAGTTCTGTAAACTTATAGTGCGCTATTGTTTTAAATTTTATTTATATATTTGCATTCATGTAACAAAGACCCATAAATACATACCTTGTAGACTAACATACATGATAATACAATAAAAACACTACTGACTAATTATTATTTACACGCATTGTCTGCGACGTATGACGCAACGTAGGTGTCCGATAGCCGGCCTTGGAAGCGTCGGTACCTGACCCCGTTCGGCCAAAACTCATATTTCATGAAGGTCGACAGACGTTGAGTTGGTACTCTTACCACAAATTAATTAAAATTTACATAGTGGCGGGACACCAACTGCTCAAGCCTCAGAAAGCCAATGCTACCCATTGGCTTTCACCCGTATATATTCCACAATATCGGCAGACTTTGTGGAGTAATGAAGCCGTGACACGTATAACAACGTCATCGGTATCGCTGGACGTAGTAAATGATAAGGCCAAACGGGGCGGTGACACTAAGGTTACGGCTGGTGTACTTCTTCCTTTCCACCTTTTTGTATGTAGTGAATATAATTATTAACTAAGTAATGATAAAGTTGGACACGCAATTTCAAATACCTTAGTTACCTTATTTATAAGTACCTTTAGTCTATATTCTGCTCCGCAAAGTGTACGGGATGCAAAGCAATGTTAAAATTTGGTGCAAAGCAATGCTATTGACAATGGTCTTGGTCGTATTCTTGATTTAGTACTTTCAATACAGAACCAATTTACTATCAACGTTGCGGAGTCTGAGATGGGTTTGGTGGCACTGGAGGTCCATCACGTACCACTGGATATAACTATCACTATAAACAAGTTCCATTCAGTCGACACTTCAGGCGAACATATCAACAGAAACGATCTCAAATTTGATGGACCTTTTCGAGACTTTAAAAGAGCAAAACTTCAGAAACTTATGCGTACAATTATTTAACATGGACTGGTCCCCGGTTCATCTGTCATCTGATACGAATAAAGCCGTTGAGATTTTCTACAATTTAATATATTATGTATTTGACTCTACAGTGCCCTATAGGACCAACACTGGGTCACGTAAATTATCTAATTATCCCGAATGGTATGGCTCTGAGCTGATTAATCTTATAAAATTAAAAAAATATTATCACATGTTGCACAAAATTACTAAGTACGAACTTTATTACGCATTTTTTTATTATCATAGGAAACAGTGCAAATTGCTAATTACAGTATGTAACCGTGCTTACATGAATAACATTGAAAACAATATTAAGCTAAATCCGATTACATTTTGGTCTCATATAAAATCAAACAAGCAGTCGAGCGACCCCACTGTGCTTGGTACGTCCAATTCACAGGAAGTTGCAGACGGTTTTGCGACATTCTTTCGAAGCGTGTATCTAGCGTCGACTCCCGCATTAAATCCTGATGATGCCTTCGCTGCTGTGGCTGCGGCAATTCCCGAATCGTGCCAATTGCTGACCGATCTACATATAACTTTGGAACATCTGATCTGATCTGATTTGATCTGAGTCTGATGTGTACACCGCGATGAAACAATTAAAGCCTAAACTAACTCAAATACCAGACGGAATTCCGCAAGTAATAGTAAAGGATTGCAGGGAAACATTTACTAGGCCGTTACTTCATATTATAAATTTGTCCATAAATCATAATACATATCCTAGAGTCTGGAAAACATCAAAAGTTCTACCCATATATAAGTCAGGTTAAAAATCCGAAACTAAATATTATCGTGCAGTAGCTGTCTTATCGGCTTTCGCGAAGGTTATGGAAACCATTATGTACAAGTTAATTTACGAACAACTTCGGGGATGGTTCTGTGATCAACAGCATGGATTTTTGCCAGGCCGCTCTACTGCTTCCAATTTGATTAACATTACCACCACTATTGGTGATGAGTTGGACTCCAAAAAGCAAGTGGACGTAGCTTACTTGGACAGATTGATTGTGATATTCTGCTTCAGAAATTAGTTTCTACCGGTTTCTCGTTGCGGGCTATTTGGCAAACCGTCAGCAATATGTGCTTTACAACCGGTATCAATCCCAACCGTATACGGTTACCTCTAGTGTGGGTCAGGGGTATTGCCTGGGACCACTCATGTTCTTGATTGTAGTTAATGATCTGCCTCTAACTGTCCGACACAGCGAGTGCCTCATGTTTGCTGATGACGTCAAATTGGCCATGACCATCAAGTCGGAGGCTGACTGTGTTCTCCTCCAGAAGGACATTGATAACGTCTTTGGCTGGGGCAATGACAACAGTCTACGCTTAAACGTTGACAAATGTACCATTGTATCGTTTACGCGCACTCGCAAACAAATAGTCAACACTTACAAAATAAAAGATACTCGTATCAGCCGGGCTACATTTGTCAAGGATTTGGGTACATGCTTCGATGGAACATATCTCAAAATTAAATAAATCTTCGTGTAAATGTCATGGCTTTGTCATGAGACAATCAAGATCGTTCAAAAGTGACCTCACAACTCGTTTTTTGTATAATAGTTTTGTTCGTAGCAAGCTATAAAATAACGCCATCATTTGGAATCCCATTCATTATAATCTCATATCGACGTTAGAGAAAATTCAGAAGTCATTTGTTCGTAGCCTTTATAGAAAGATTTACAGTTATTACCCCTTACTTTACCCTACTACTTCTATTTTGGGTATGGTCGGCTACATAACGCTGGAAGTAAGACGCAATCTAGCTCTTGTGACCTAAATATTTCGCTTGGTGCGTGGAATCTTGTACAATCCATTCATACTATCCGTGATAGGCTTTTGGGTGCCTAGGACCAGCCTGGTGCGGCCTCACAGAAGAAAGCTATTTGCTATACCTTCTACACGTTCTAAGGCAAATGATCTGGCTCCTTTGCCCCGCGCGCTTAAGTACTTCAATCGGATGCTTATCTTTGACTCTTCTTTGGACCTCTTTGCATGCTCGGAAGCCCTTTTACGGTTTTCACGGGACGATATCTCGACTCATTGACCATAGACAGTAGCATCATATAAGTATTGTGCATTCCGAATAATTAATACTATGTTAATGTTTTAAAATTTGCTTGTTAATAATGTACTTGCGATATGTCCAATTCCATGATTTGTTATTTTTATCTAATTTTTTATTTAATTTATTTTATGCAATATATCAAATTCAATGATTTGTATATTATTCATTCAATTTATTTTGTATCAATTTTTTATTAATATGATTACATTATTATTTCAATCTATGATATTAGCTTTTTCAAATCAAATCAAATCAAATCAAATCATTTATTGTGTACGCACATCTATAAGGTCTTATTTAACATTGTTGTGTCGGTACGTATTGCCAATTTTACGGCATACAATTTACATAATTAAATTAATTTAACAGTATACTACTACATTTTAATTACAAAATGTCAAATATTAATTTTAATTTAAATTCTTAATTATATTTACGTCATTATTTTGTGATGGTTAACTATTATTCTATGTTCTTGTCATTTAAGTAATCGCTGACTTTATAATATGCTTTCCCAGTCAATAAATTAAATAATTGCTTTTTAATAGCTTAAGAATTACTATTGTGTTTGAATATTAATCTGTAAACAATATGTAATATAATAAATAAATAAATAAAGTACCTATCCAGGATATAACATTTTAGGTGCTTTTAAATTTAGTTTTTTTAAATAAACCTTCAGTGTTATTCCAGTTAGTGAATTAATGAAAAATATAATATTATTTTGATATAAATTCCCAATGAATATGTGTAATTATTAGGAATGTATTAATAGAATTATAGATAACAGATTCGAGTTAGAATTTTCGAGAAAGTGATGGGTAATCCTGCCACTTCACGCACCCATTTGCGGTGCAGATAGCACCTTGCTGAATGTAGTAGTAGGTAAATAGCTTTCGAGTGTTATATGGCTTAAAATAAAACTAATTGAGTTTTTAAAAACATTTCGAACAACCCTAATTGTTTTAAAATTACAAAAATGGCGCTTACATTGTAATGTTTCTTTTGGAATTAATTTACGGTATACAGACATTTGACATATTCTTGTATGATACTTCTTGTATGTATAGTCTTATATATCACTGGGTAAAATAGACGATTGATATAATAATAACTTTCAATATAATATATCGATGGCATAATGTTAATTTTATATAAACACTTCAGATATATCATTAACTGAGTATAATTATTATTGTATTATTGTATTATTAACATAATTCCAGTGGTGTTTAGGTGCAATGGAGAATGAACCGAATTTATTTGCATTTGCTAGTTAGCTCGATCTCCTGTGGGTTTAGGTTAGGTTAGTATATGACAAAGCTGTACGAGCCGAGCGAGCACAGCGAGCGTGTCGCGACTGTGGCCGGAGAGTGCCGGAACCGAATTTGTTTGCATTTGCTAGTTGGTTCGACCTCTTCCTGTAGGTTTAGGTTAGGTTAGTATATGACAAAGCTGTACGAGCCGAGTGAGCACGGCAAGCTTGCCGCAGCAGTGGCCGGAGAGTGCCAGTATCGAAATTGTTTGCATTTGCTAGCTGGTTCGACATCCTCCTTTGGGTTTAGGTTAGGTTAGTGTAATTAAATATTGTGCGTAAAGTTTTAATAAATATATTTTGTAACACAAAAAGCACTTAAACCTTTACAACAATTATATTTTGGGATTGTCATTAATGAAATAAAAAAATTCTTATCAACATAATATATGGCGCTTCAACTATTCGTAAAACGACATATTGTGTTATATTATTTCTAACATATTTGCTCGTAAAGTGGCTGAAATTACAGCTATTTCAATATCGTAATGTATTTCATTACGCACTTGTGCGTTATTGTAATGTAAAACGCACAAGTGCGTTATTGTAATGTAA
>NW_020653753.1:133411-171220 GCF_003589595.1 Hyposmocoma kahamanoa | reverse complement strand
TTTTTAAGATGCTCCGTCTAAAAATGAATGATACTTTTTTAAATCTTTGCAAAGAGTTTTTATGTTAGAAAAGTGGTCAATATTTTATGAATAAAATTAACTTTGGGAGATAAAATATAGTAAATAAACATTTAATTCTTTCATTTAATTAATTTTGACAATAAATTACAAACATTTATCTGTAACAAAAACACAAAAATATTAATTTACTTTATTAGTAATACTGGCTATTTTTAAACCTTTGCATAAAAAAAACGTTGATGCGCGCGCATGCCTAATTTGTGGACAAGTAAAAATTATTTCGCGCGCTTTTTCTTTTCGCTGTATTTTTTTTATTTGAAAATGTCGTTAAGTAGTGATGAATTTATTAATTTGACACCGCCACAAGTCTTAAACGCAGTCAAAAAGGCTACTCTAAGCCTCTTACCTGAAAAATCGACCGATAGAAATCAAGAATCAAGCGTATCTAAATTTCATCATATGGAAAACAAGCAAAGATGCAAATTCATTTTCAGAAAATGTGTTTTTAGCCTATTTCATGGAACTTTCTCAAAAATATAAGTCAAGCTCATTGTAGTGCTACTATTCAATGCTAAAAAGCACTATGAAAACAGACCATGGTATTGATATCAAGTCATACTCCAACTTGATAGCATTTCTAAAAAGACGCTCAAATGGCCATGAATGTAAAAAGTCGAAAGTATTTTCGGCTGACAATATCAAGAAGTTCCTAAAAGAAGCTCCGGATTGGCAATGGTGCATGTAGACGTCAAGAGTTGGCAAACATAACAACTAATGATGTCGAGAACCATGGGCGGGTTCTTCTTGTCCAGGTCAAAAACACAAAAAATAAAATTCCAAGGTCGTTCACAATACCCCTACCTCACAAGGCCCCTTTTTACAACGTAGTGAAGAAATACGAAGCGCTTCGTTCAACAAAAGCTAATTCCAACAGATTTTTTCAAAATTACCATAATGGAAAATGCACTAACCAACCCATTGGCATTAATAAATTGGGAGCAATGCCGAAAGAAATTGCCACTTTCTTAAATTTGCCTCAAGCACATGAATACACAGGGCACAGTTTCAGAAGGTCCTCGGCTACATTGCTCGCCGATTCAGGTGTGGACTTATTGACACTAAAACGCCACGGAGGATGGCGGTCAAGCAATGTAGCCGAAGGATACATAGAAAACTCGATAAGAAATAAAGAAGAAATTAGCTCTCGCATTACAAGGAACATAAATTTGGAGTCAAGTGTTGACTTTCAACCATCTACGAGCACACACGCGTACATTCCACCATCGTCGCCGCAGCCGCAACCGCCTCCGCCGCCGCCACCGACTGCAGAACTCTGTGCTCTCGTTTCTCCTACTTTCACTCAAGAGAGTGAGAGAGAGACTGGGGAGATTGTAACTAATAATAATAACTTGACAACATTAAAAATACCAACTGGCAACGTAACAATCATTTTTAAAAATTGTTCAAATTTCTATAATGCTTTAACAAGTATTTAAAGATTTATTCGTTTAAGAAAGTCAGAGTCTTATTTATTTCCTCGCAAATATGTTATAAAACGTCGTATGACATACGTGCGCTTTGAAAATTACCGCACTTATATCATAATGTACTATTATTAATTCATTGTACTGGTATACCATTTGTTCATTATGTCACTTAATCATTATATCTAGTGTTTGTTACACTAAAGGTTTATTATATACATTGAAATTAGCCTTTTGTTGTTACAACTTTTGTTGATTATATACAGTGAGTGATTATACCTTTAGAAATTATATAAAATGTTGTTATATAAAGTGAAAATCGATTATTTGGTTGTTATATCTTCCATTACACACCCGCATGCAACACCTGGCGACAAGCTTCGTATTTCGAATTTCTATTTATTGAATTTGATATTTAAGTAAAATAAAACAAGAATTAATGTTTAAAAGTCCTATTTAATTAAATAATAACATTATTTGAATATTAAAACTAAATTTAATTGAATAATTCTGTTTCACCGGAACGTATTAAAAATGTGAAAATTGCGTTCCGTTTTTGACACGTTGCGATTCGCAAAGTTCAAGTTGAGATATAAAAGTTAAATCATTTTTGGTGAGACATCATTCTTTTGCTGGAGCTCGAAAATACTACTTGAAATATTGTAAGTACTTGTGTTCTGATATTTATAATCGTATTTATGCTTGTGCAATTGTTTGCAAATTATTGTGTTTAGTTGATAAGTTTTATCATTTGCAATAAGGATCCAGTACTAAATAATAATAATAAAATAATAATAAAATAATAATAAATATAAATAAATAAATAAAACTTATAATCATTCATCAGATTTTACTTTAACAGCGTGACAGGCGCAGTGGCAGTGTCCTTCATAGCGTGACCAGTTCATATGGACAATCCCCTGTAATGTTCACTTTGTGACAACTTTTCTGTGATATACATAGGGCGCACTATAAGTTTCCGGACCAACTTACATAAACAATAATTAAAAAGTAATTATATTTCAAAATGGAACTCTTTGGCTGTAGAACATACAGTTTGTTTCATCTGACTGTCACTTATTTTTACATTGTGGCATCATTTTGGAAATTGGTTGTCTACATCACCAAAGATTTAACTCGGAAATTGAAAATTTGTGAAAATTAGTAAATAGTATGATTTTCTACGACTTTAAGTGTAATTTAATAGCTCAGCGGAGCTTTGCTCGGCTTCAAACTGGTTTTGGCGATGAAGCACCGTGCAAGACGACTATTTATAGGTGATTTGCAGAATTCAAACGCGGTCGTGTGAATCTCAGTGACGAATTTCGTGATGATCGCCCGTCTGCTGCTAACAAAAACATCGATGCTATGCGTCGTATGATCAAAACAGACAGGCATGTGACATACCATGAGATTCGGGCATCTTTAGGCATAGGCATAAGTCAAATACAATCAATGCTACACAAACATTTGGGTGTGAAAAAGCTGTGCTCTCGGTGGATCCCACACAATTTGACTGAGGCTCAAAAGACGGATCCCGTCACTTGGTGCAATGCCATGCTAACCAGATTCAACGAAGGGGCGTTAAATTTAGTGTGGGACATAGTAACAGGTGACGAAACACGTATTTATAGTTACGATCGCAAAACAAAGCTGCAATCGAGCGTATGGGTCTTTCGAGATGAGCTGAAACCAACCATAGTGATGCCCGTGCAAAGTGCCCTTAAGCGGATGACTGCTTCTTTTTTTAATAAAACTGGAAACGTGGCTACTTTACTTTACGTGGTTGCTTTGGAGAATTGTACCGTGAATAGTGATTGGCGCACAACCATTTGTTTGCTGGAAGTTATTGACAAACTCCGTAAAAATAACCGTAAACCCCGTATTATCTTGCACCACGATAATGACAGTTCTCACACGGTCAGACAGACAAAAATTTTTTGAAGGTGAACAACGTTGACCTTATGAGCCATCCCGCGTACAGTCCCGACCTGGCACCTTGTGACTTTTATTTATTTCCAAAAATTAAGAACCAGTTACGCGGTCAACCATTTTCATCACCTGAAGAGGCTATCGAAGAGTATGACAAATATGTTTCAGAGATTGGCACGGAGGCAAGGCATAAATGTTTTCAAAATTGGTTCATTCCTATGAAAAAGTGCATTAGCGCTAACGGAGAATATTTTGAGTAACAGTATATTCATTTCTGACCATTTATGGTATTTTTTTCTTGTTCATTCCGGAAACTTATAGTGCGCCCAACATATTACTAACCTCAAGAAGAATTTTGTTTTTGTTGTTCGTCAATGACCGATGCATTAAACTTTCTTATGAGAGCAATTTCTCTCCATGCTCTTTCTGTCTTGCTATTGACCACCTTAAGTAATACCGTTTACGTGGCTTCTAAGAGATTCACTGCAATTATTCTGTCACGTCGAAGAACCCAAACAATTCAAACAGTTTTTGTTTTCTTGTTGGCTCAAATCTTTTCATTTCCTTTTTATTTGTACGTTTGGTTTCTAAATTTTTAACTATGTTTTCCATAGGTGTTATGAATAATACGCTCGTCCAAAATAATCAATCTTTCGTTTGTTTCTGTCAGAAATAAGTGTCTCCTAGCAATTGTTTTTTGAAGTGCTCATAAGTTGTAGGTTATACAAGACATCCTTTGAAGCCCATCAGCCCAGAATGCTATTTCATACAGCCTTATGTCGCTCTCGCGCAAGTCACGCCCTGTCGTGCTAACCCTAGTGTATTATTACCCCATACAATAAAACCGTGACGCAATATGGATTCTGCATACGTACGCCCTATATGTGCTTGTGACAGCTTTCTTATTTATTCTATGTTTCAGCTTTTTTAAGATATTAACTTAAACTTATTGATTTTCGTACATTTTCTCGACGTGAGTTTTAAATTCACTGTGAAGTCGTTTGCATTGTTTTAAGTACCGTGTTTACTACTATTTTAAAACAACTGACTTAATATAAGAAATGAATACAACAATTTTATAAGAAATGCTACGGTGACGTAATTGTCATATTGGCAAATATGTATTCAATTGTGCCAAAATTATAATTACATCAATGTAGCACCAAATGAGCAAATAGTTCTCACTATTTACCTATACGTGAAAGACGTGTAGGCATATTGTACAACATAACGTTATGTTTATTTTAGAAACGGAACAAAGGAATAAAATTCCTAAATAGCAAATCCAACCATTAAAATATTAAAATTTAGGCGCTATTTGTAAAAATGAATGTTCATGCGTGGTGAGGGTGGCCTTAGAGGTGGATGGTTTTCTTCAAAATCAAATGGGACCACTATGGAGGTACCCTTTTTCCAACAAAAAAAGAATCATGAAAATCGGTTCACAAACACCGGAGTTATCGCGTAACATACGTACAAAAAAACAAACAGTGTAATTGAGAACCTCCTCCTTTTTTTGAAGTCGGTTAAAAATGGATGAAATTGGGTCTTCGCGGACAAATCCCCATAATTCAGTCTTATATTTTTCATAGATATTTATCAATTTCAATAAAAATGGAAATAAATTAATTTGCTACTTCGCAAATCCAGTGGTTCTTAAACAGAGGCCGTAGTTTCGAATGTCAGAGGTCCGGCCTCTGAATTATTCGGAATTTATGTAAGAATTTATCTGTTTTGTCTATATGCGTGTCTGTGCTTGTGTAATAAACAGTTTTCTTTCTAAATTAAATTTGAAATTTACTTTGAGCTTTTCGATGAAACGTCGTGATGAAACCTGCATGTCGAAGAAGGTTCACGACCGCACTGGGCCAGTGTAGCGGACTATGGCCCAAATCTTCACCTGAGAGGAGACCCATTTCCAGTTGCGGGAGGTACAAATGTGTTAATCACGAACCCAGAGTAGAAGTTAAATCGTGCAAAATAGATAAACCTTGTGCTTTCGCGTCAGTGATATCTCACTGACTGACTCACTGTTTCCCTACCCGCTTAAACTTTTTGTCTTTATCCTTTGTATAATACACGCCTTACCCACGAAGTCTGCGTCTCAATTTTCTACGCACCCCCTTCGCTGACCAGCAACATACAAGAGTGATTTATTGTTGCTTTCGTTTGTTTTATCATTTTACTTGTGCATTGCATGATATTTTAATGGGCAAGCACATTTTTCCAACGATGATGACTGTCTGAGTTACACTCAAGGACATATTTAGAGTTCATAGTGTTCTTAATAGGAACTACCACTCACTGGCCACGTATACCAGAATGTTTAATGTGAAAAAAGAATGGCTTCGATCGTTTTTTGATTTCGATATAATATGTGGTCTGAGGTTCATAAGAACGTTTTTATCATAATTCAACCTTCTAAATACTACTGCTAAAGTTTTTTGACAACCACACCAATTACATAGTCTCAAACTAGTGAATTTGCCGTATAATGAGTACCAAAGCAGCGGCATTCACTCCGGGGCACTAGGCACTCAGAATACTCAGATCAGAAACAATTTAGAAAAGTTGTAACAAACCTATTTTATAGCAAAGACTACGCGGTAAAAACAGATTACTTAGAAAAAGACAAAATTCATTATATGAAGACAAATTTATTAAATCCAACAAAACGATCCTCTCCATAAAGACGCTAGAGAATAATTACTTGATAATAGTAAAAAAACGTCTCAAAAGTGTATTTTAGTTATAAGACAGGAATATTTAGTCCAAGAGCAAATTAATTTACTACAAGTCACAAAGCCACTCTAGATTCAACAAAATATTTATTTGTTAGTAGAAATATCCGAGTTTGATTTTTAAAAAAAAGAATGAAGAATTGAGAGGTACTTAATTATTTGACTGAAGATTTATGTTTTCTAATATCAAAAAGGGTAAATTTACAGGGTTATGGACCCAATAGTATGTCTCACTGGCGATGGCGTGAAAGCACACAGTTCAGTGCGAAACCTTAAAAGTAGCAGAAAGAAATAAGACGGAATCTTCCCAAATAGCAGTGGCGTGATGGAACTAATTGCATGTTAAAGTTGTGCTTGTTACACAAGTGTAGTTTGATTTCATGCTGTAACCAAATTTCTTAAATTATGACTATAAATAAAATCCTAACAAACTAGAGATACTACGTATTGTTTCTTTGGATAAATGACTGTTTATAATTTTTATTATTACAAGCACAAGTTAAAGTAATCGTTACCGCGTGCGCCTTCGGCAACATGTCACAACATTGACTATGAAAACGCAACGAAATGTTGCTTTGAGAATATACTCTAGAATTTAGAATATTGATCTGAATAGAAAACTACTTCTTTTTTGTTTAAGAATATATTTTCTTAAAACACACCCAAGAAATTTTGAATTCATTTAAGATTATTTAAATTTGATGTAAGAGGTAAAAATTTCTCGATGTAAGTAATGTCCAATTAATTGATTAGAAATGAAATAAAATCTTGAAGTGAACGTATTTGTCTCAAAGTTAGAATAAAGTTAAGAGTAAAATTGTATTAGAATAAGATATAAGCAGTATTTTTGTAATGACAATATTTTATTACTTTATAAACATTTTTTCAGAATTAGCAAATATTTTGAGAAATTTTTTTAGTACAAATCCTTCTTTTCTGTGTACTAATCAGTTTTGTTTGTTTTTTGTAGTTCTTTAAAAATCCGCTAGTTGGCATTGACCCTTTTACTTAATTTCTGCATCGCGGTCATCGACTTACCAACAACGATCGCTGTCTTAAGATTTTCCCTCGAATTGGTCACTACTTGAACCGAATTTTATTTATGCGTGAGATACATCAAAACTATTGATACATTTCTAGGGGTCGTATTCCAGAACTCTACTCAATGCTCAAATCAGGACTTGAGCATGAATAAAAGCACTAGAAATGATACTCAAGTCCTTGCCATTAGGGTCGTATTTCCAGTGCTTGAAATCATTCTCAAGTCCTGACTTGAGCGTTGAGTAGAGTTTTGGAATACGACACTAGGAGTTGAGTCCTCGTGGGAACGACTGTCTGGACACCTATTTGATAGTGACTTTTATGCATTTGTACGTGTAGTACCGCTCCCGCCGGTTACAATTAACTTGGCACTTGATGATATACTTTTTATGAATAACACTTGAAACTGAACTGGAGGTCTTTTTTTTTACTCAATTTGGTAACGTCATCAAGTAAGAAAAGAACCTCCTCTACAAAGTTAATTTCCAAAATAGGACGTAGTTATAATAAAAAGATCCAAGTCACAATTAGTAACTTTCAAGAAAATGGAAGTTGAAGTTTTCAAAATTTGAACTGCTGCTAGAATTTTCTGTTGGAGCAGAATGCTACACATGAAGAGAGAAACAAGGATAAATAATAATTAGGTACTGTAAATTTCGGTGTGTTTACATTTTTTGACGCGACAAAAATGAAAACATCTGTTTACATACAGTGACACGAGATAAGGACGAATACAATTTGTTTTATTGTTCGTACGAGAACATAACATCATTTTCAAATTCAAATCATGACATAATTGGCCAGCCTAACATTTTATTAACTTTTACGATGTGCATAGTAAAACTATTTCGACATTCTCAACCGATAATTTTTTTCGTCAAATTAAAGTTTTCAGTACATAGTTTCATATCAATTACTAAACGTACCGTAGATTAATAATTAAGGTAGATTTTTTTTTGATTAAGGACTTGAATCATTTTAATTTTGTATGGCAAAAACAACTTTTTTAAGTTTTTTTCGTTTTGCAAAAATGATCCTAAATGTGCAAAAAGTGTATATTAATTGTCCTATTTTAATTAAATAAATATTTTCAACAATTTTAAGGCATCTTAGATAATTTTCCTATATTTTGAACTAAAAAAACACTCCATTGTAACATAACTTCATCATTTTCTACAGTGATAAAAATTGTAAACTTACTCTAGCTTTGGAAATGAAACTATTTTTCCGGATTTAAATCGCGTATATTTGTTTTTTTTCAAACAAACCGACGTCTCGGGCCCTTTACAGGTTCCATGGTGATGGTTTTTCACGAAAAATGTAATTTTTTGACAATATTCAGGTGCATTAAAATATATTTTAAAATTATTTTTCATTCTATTTTTCCTCTATAAATCGAAGACTAGTTGCTTCAGGAATTATTTTATGAAAAAAACTTGACTTATTTATTTATTTAAATCTCGAAGAAGAAGAGATGTTCATGAAAAAAATGTAGATGTTTTTTTGACACTTTTTAAATTCATGTTCTATGCTTTATTAATTAAATTTTTTTAATAGGATATTGTTAAAGTAATTATATAATTTCAACCACAACACAAAACAATGAGCGGATATTTAAAAAAAAGCGATCGAAACAAATTTATAAACTGCGAACATTTTTTTCAGAAAGATACTTTTTGAAATGCTTCTGTGTAATAAGGGAATTTCAGTGTAGTATATAGACCGTTGTTGGTTGTCGCAAACTCGCTAAGGAACGATGGATGCAAGAAAACTAAATTTGTCAAAATATAAAACGTTACTAATCATCTAAAAATAAAAGTACACGTATAAGCCTATGCTAGGGTTATAACCTACGGTAAATAATAGGCTTATTGTATTAGTATACTTATCCCCAAGTGTGCGCAGGTAACTCACAGATCTGAGAACAAAATCCAAATTATGACACTTAAATTATGCTTTGAAGTTTCAAACTTATTCTAATATTCATCTGATTCTTTACCGAAATCCAGTGTCTTTCCAAAACCATCACAGTCATCGAATGCCTTCAAGTCACCTTTCACATTTTCATAAAGCGGCCGGACTTCGTTTGGTATTAAATTTAACCTGATGTCATTAAGCCTAGCCTCATCTATCGCCTTAGCTTTTGTCCATAGTGGCGTTAAACTATCCATTGTTATGTCAATATGAGGATCGACCGCTCCCACTTGCTTTCCTCTAAACGTTTTCTGTGTGTAAGTACCTGATGAATTTCCTTAAAATTTGTTCGCACATAAATCAAATATTTTTCATCTTTTCTCAGGAAAATTTCAATTAAAATTTCGATTAATTTTATACCCTGTTCTATTTGTACAGTTCTTAAGAACTTATCTGATTTTATTTGCATTACTTTTAATGAGTTTGCTTTCTACTTTTCTACTTTTAATGAGTTTGAAGACGTTTACGTCTTCACAATTTCCATATTCCTAACATCAGACGTAGACTAAATTCCTTTAGTTAAGGTCACAAAAGCACTTTTCGGCCCAACGACGCTCCTTACTTCGGACATACTTTTAATTCTTTTAGTTAAGAAATGTATTGTGGAAGTTTAATATAACTATTATCCATATATTTTCTCGTTTTTATTTCACCTCCACTGCAGTCACCCTATATTATTAACTCTGTCCAAACTACCACAAACACAACAATAAACATTTCTAATAGTTGATGTGATTTTTGAAACACCGAGCGACCGCTTTAATTCTATGATCAATGGCGCGTGTAACGACTTAAAATAATAAAGAAATAAAAATAAAGAAAGTATATAAAGAAATATACGAAGACAATAAATATAGAAGGAAATCAACTTAAAAAATAAAAGAAATAAAGTGGCTTTTCCTAAAAAAAATTGAATATGTTTGGATTTTTATGGTATTATAAAAAAATATTTTATAGTCCTTGTTAAGTGACGAACATAGTTTATTCTCAAGATGATACCTGACGAAACCTGTGCTACACTTCTGAACCAATATGGTAATTAGTTTATAAACAGGCAACAATTTTAATTTATTACGCTAATACGTGAATAGGAAACAAATTCCACGGAAAAAATACAATGTTGTGTTTTTGATATTATATTTTCCAAATATTGTAATATAGTTAATATTTTTTTAAATAATGAGAAAAGGCTACTTTTGGCACATATTAATTAAAATAAAAAACAACTACATATTTTGATCCTTTTACATTTCTTACTCGTAAATATTACTCAATTGTGTTTGATATTTATTAATCTCAGGTCGATATTTTAAAAATAAAACAAATTTTAGAAACTGTTTATAAACAGGATTGACAGCAAAATTTGTTTTTTTCCTCAACAGATTTCAAGCAGTGATGTCTTACGAATTCCAGAGATTTTTCTTCTTTACCTTCTGCCTGGCGTACTGCTGGCCAGGACTCTGCGCTGAAAGCAATCTAAGGGTGGTCAATCAATGGGCTGAATTGGAATTCGTCTTCCCTAATGAAGAAACCAAGCAGATTGCTTTGACCAAACGGCATTATGTGCCGGGCAAGTCTGTGCCTATTGACGTAGACATTCAATATAGACATGGTGAGTCACAAACAACTCGACGAATTCATTGCAATATGGATTCGGATAACTTTTCAGAAAGTTTTTCTGTTGAAGCATATACGCAGCGAAGAAAAACATTATTTTATTTAAATTAAGCTATTGAAGACTCTAAAACTATGTTTAAATGTTATTAAAAAACCATATTCGCGCACACACATTACTTGTTCACTTAGAGCGCGTCACTTCAGAGGTAAACAAATCGGACAATGTGCTCTTGCTATTGGCTAGAGTTTTACTTATAATAATGACAATAAATCTTTATTTCAGTAATATAATTAATTTTACATGAACAGTGGATTGTACCAAAGCTATAAATGCACTTCACAATTTTCGTGTTTAATTTTTGCGTTTCCAAAATATCTCAAAACAAACAATTCTTAAGCTCTAATTTTAAATTTAAATTGAATCTTAAAACGTGTTTGTGTGTGTGTGCGCGCGTGCGTGTCGGCGCGTACGTGTGTGGCAGTGTGTGTGTCAAGCGCGCGTGTGTGTTTGTGTGTGTGTTTTTAACTTGTTGTCATAGACAAAGAAATTAGTGTTTTTAAAGCAAGTGTTCCAGTTGATCTTCGGTTTCCTCGTCAGATTTGGATTGTAGCTATTTCGAAATAGGTTTCTTGAAGTCTTCATAAATTTTGGCGTATATTTCTAATTCATTATAAATTAAATTGTACACTTGGGTCCATCGCTTGTTGAATCGTTTGTTTGCAATTGTTGTATTTACTTTAGGTACTTATACCGCAATGTCTTTTCTTCTCCTTTTCGGAATATTTAGATCATATTTTCGAGATCTATGTTGTCTGAGTACAGATTGACTGATGTAGAGTTGGACTTCATAAAAGCTGCTAGTGGAAAACCTTCTTTTTTAAAATACATTGTTTTAACCAATTTGCATTGCGCACGTTCCAACTCAAGAGAACGAGTTTTAGCACTTCCACGTTATACAGGAATAAAATAAATCAATACAGATTGAACCAAACTCACCTATATTTCCTTAAATCCCTGGCGACGAGCTCCCTCACAGCCTAGCAACTGATCCTGGTACTACATATCTTAGAGTTTTGTAAGTCCAATTAAGTTTAATTAAATTTTTATTGAATTGATATTCAATTATTTTTGAGAAATTACTCCACTAGTTTGTTATAATTATTAATACAAAGATCGAACACTCAAAAAAAATTCCTTCGATCCACACGGTTTGCACGGTATGCAAGAAGACGTCGGTTCGAATCCGACCGAGTGTTCGATCTTTGTATTAATAATTATAACATCTAGTGGAGTAATTTCACAAAAAATAATTGAATATCAATTCAATAAAAGTTTAATTAATACAGTGAATAGCGACATCTCTCGCCAGGACTGGTAGCTGTAAAGGTACTAACTGGGTGATAAATCTTTCATAGATTTCTCATAGATGGCGGTACGACTTAAAAGTCGTTGAAAAACCAAATACAAAGACACGGCGCAAGCACATAGAAAAATTCGTGAGGTCCGTTGGTTCGTTCCGTGGCTTAGTTGGTATAGCGTCTGGCACGGTATGCAAGAAGACGTCTTTTCGAATCCGACCGGATCGAAGGAATTTTTTCTGAATGTTCGATCTTTGTATTAATAATTATAACCAATTAAGTTTTCTTACTCTTTTAATAACGTGTTTGAGGTCTGGATACTAAGAGAGTCGCTGGTCCACAAAAACACCCAAATACTGTGATTGTGGAACTGTTATCACAAAATGTGCAGTTACGAGTGTTACCTACCACATGTGGATTTGCAATTGTGAAACTTTATGTAAAAATTATTTTTGGACTGAGTGTCATTATTTGTACTAAAACAGATGTCGTTTATGTTATTAGTATTTAACGTAAAATAATTGTTTCTTAACCATCTGCTCACACGCACCAATCTTCGTTTCGCACTAGACTTCAGAGCATTTCAAGAATTATCATTGAATGCAATGGCCGTGTTATCTGCATAAGAGAAGATATTAGCATTCTTGATCTGTTTATCGTCATTTATATATATATACAAGCAAAATCGCAGGACCAAGAACGCTACCTTGGGGTACGCCGTACAAAACCTCTTCGCACCCATTGATTTGGTTATCTAATTTCACTGTTTGCTTCCCATTTGTCAAGTATTCAGTGATATGTACAAAGTAGAGTACCTCTTCTTACCCATCTTTTCTTTCTTTGGTGTAAATCATTGAATTTCATCTGTACGTTGTTGATACTTCTCTATGGAAAATCATTAGGCTGCAACTACACAGAAAGCGCTTGGAAATTGCACTGTAAAGCACGGAGTTGATTGTTTGAGATCTATACAGCGAAACGGGATACCCAGTAGTATCATATTCTAATATTTAATTTTACGGTAAACACTGTTACTGTCCATGAAAGGGTTAAAATAAAAATGCAAGGTTGTATCCAAAAGTATAGTTATAATTGTGTCAAAAAACAAATCTTAATAATATTGAACACTACACTCAGAGTAATACGTAATACTTCATTTGTTTCGGACAATCGCAAAATAATGAGCAATTATTTTGCGATTGTCCAACACAATTGAAGTGGGAATTATTAATCCGTGTCGACGAGGAAGGAAAAAGTGGATTATAAACAAATTGAATTCTAATTTAATTTGTTTATCTATCGACATGACCGACAACAAATTGTACTACTTATTACCCAAATCTAATGGCTCTGTAGCATTTTCTTCTACTTCTGCTGTTACACCTGGAGTACCACAAAGATCCATCCTTGTGCCTTTATTGTATGTTCTCTATAGTGCTGACATCATACATTGCGTTAAACATTGTAAAATATATATATACGCTGACGAAGTTCAGCTTTATCTTTCCTGTCGACCGAACGAAATTTAGTCAGCTGTAGAGAGGATCAATGACGATTCACGCTCGGCAGCGAGAGGTCCTGCGCTACAGTCCCCGTCATAGTGCGGCGCTGCTCATCCCACCGGCTACACACCTCTAGGGTGTGCTGCGCCGTGTCATCCACAGCGCCGCACTCGTGGCACGACGGGGACGGATCCCTCCTCGCCACCTTGTGCAGGTAGTGACCGAAGCAACTGTGCTCGGTCAGCACCTGCACAAGGTGGTACGACAGTGGCCCGTGGGACCGGTTTACCCACTCTACGAGGACAGGGCGGATCGCCTTTATGGTACGAGCGTCATAGGGGGGATCCGCCAAGCCCTCTTTCCCCCGGTCCCGCATGCGCTGCGCCGCGAGGCGGCGCTCCCACTCCACCTCTTGGGGAGCGGGTCGCTCGCCTCGGTCCCTCATTCCCCGCCGGTAGGTGCGGACCTCTGCCAGGACCTCGGCTTCGAGGTCCCACGGCGGAGTACCGGCGAGGACGCATGCGGCAGCGCAGGCCACCGTCATGTACGCCCTGCACATTCGCAGGGCAACCACCCTCTGGGGCCTCCTCAGCAGCGACTTCATCGCCGCTGATAAGGCCCCACTCCAAATGGGAGCCCCGTATAAGGCCATACTCCGGGTCACCCCGGCGTATAGCCTTCTGCATGGGATTCCGGCCTCCCGAGGTTGGGCAGGAGCCTGCCCAACGCCGATGCGGCGCCCACTATTCGGGGAGCCAGTTGCCGGAAATGCTCCCCGAAGTTCCATCGGCGGTCCAGGACAAGTCCCAGATATTTCATCTTGAACTTGACCGGGACCGATACTCCCGCGATGGAGATGTGGGCGCCTGCCGGCACCGCCCAACCTCTACCCCTCCCGCCGAAGACGGCCACATCCATCTTCGGCACGGCGACCTCGAGCCCCAGCAGTTGTATTCGGCGGACCACCATGTCCGCCGCTACTGAGGCTCTTCTGGCCGCCTCCTGGAAGGTGGTCCCCCGGAAGGCCACCAGCGTGGCGTGACGGATCCCTGGCATAGCGGTTTGCTGGAAGACGCTGGTTCGTATCCGGCCGCATCGAAGGAATTTTGTTTGGATGTCCGATCTTTGTATTATTATTATAACAAAACCAGTGGAGTAATTTCACAAAAATAATTGAATGTCATGACGGTGAAACATCCAGACATTGAATAAAATATTTACTTGTAAAATTAAAAGTTTTTGTTTCACAATATAGCTAAACCTAATGGCAAATTTTGAATATCAACCTAAATCTTATTGTAGAAGCGTAACCATTGCCCCTTAAATGAATTTGTGAGTTTTTGAACACGACTATCAAGAACAGCCAGTTTAAAGTTTGTAACTTAAATTGGTGTATTATTCCTTGCTTTGTCGACTAAACGCTGGATCCAATTTCAGGCACTCTATCGCCACGAGTATTCATAACTACACCTCGCATTCAAGAAGGTCGTCCCGTGACTCTGGGTACTGTGGACGAGATGGGCAAAATCTCTGGATACCCTAACTACTCCTGGCACGAAAATCAAGGCCAGAACTGCGAAGGAATAACTTCAGTATTTAGGACTATGGTAAGTGACCTCGATCAAGTAAAACACAAATAATACAAACATTTTTTATAAAAAAAAACCGACCTCAAAAGCTTGCTTGTCCGCTTTCGCTGTGTTGATTGACGTGGTCTCCTCAACGGTAACTGAAACGCACATTGAAGTCCTCGTCAAAACAAATCATTTGAGCCCAAACACAAGGAAGCCGATGTACACTGTTGAAGAGTTCCTATTTTAGGGGTTCTAACTTTAGTGATTGGTTTGGTGAGGAAATGAATTAAAATGAAATATTATTTTTTCATATCAAGAATTATAATGATATTACCACAATAATATTATCTACTATATTAGAATCACACTTATTATATTTATAACATACATCAAAAATGTCCAGCGATCAAGCACGTTTCTGTCAATTTTTTTTTTGAAAAATTACTGTAAATCAGGTTTTTTAACATTTTTGTTTTAATATTATTTTATAATTTGAATTCGAAAATGAAAGTGACCAAAAAAATTCAGTTATAATTCCATGCCATTAGGTTTACGTCAAAATGCCAAAGAGAAAGCTTACTTAGCAGTTTTCGTATATTTTCCACAAAGGCCGTTCATCGGGGAGCACTAACTTACTTATCCGCCGACTGTTTCTTGGCCACACTGGATAAATTCGTGACACGCCGCGGTCTCCCAGCCTGCTTTTGTTCAGATCGTGGGACAAATTTTATTGCGGTCAGGAAACATCTTGTTGATGTACAGAAATTTATGTCTGATAAGCGCAATCAGAATGACATTTTTAATGGCTGTGCTCAACGGCTGGTAAACTGGACATTTAACCCTCCTAGTGCACCACACATTGACGGTTTGTGGGAAAGTTGCGTTCGCACAACCAAGCATCATCTTGTGCGCTCTGTCGCCGAGAAGGCTCTGACGTTCGAAGCGCTTACTACACTCTTCTGTAAAACAGAGGCTATAATGAATTCGCGTCCTTTATGTGCTCTACTGGCTAGCGATAACCCTAATAAGTTTATGTTCTCACAGCAGATCATACAGTGCTTCTATTTTCTCAATGTCCTCTAGCAATCATCGGATTTCCGAATGCATACTATTTAATTTCCATGTCCATTAACTATTACGTTTAAAACCTATAACAATTTTTATTTTGAACGTTGTACTTTATTGTTGTTTTCTTTTACATATGCACTATATAGCGCTGTAAAACTATTTCGCTCTTTTTAATTAATTAACATCATCTTTTTAATTTTTAAATAACATTTACTCCA
Organism: Hyposmocoma kahamanoa; assembly: GCF_003589595.1. NCBI lineage: Eukaryota > Metazoa > Arthropoda > Insecta > Lepidoptera > Cosmopterigidae > Hyposmocoma > Hyposmocoma kahamanoa. Next base: position 154,689 of record NW_020653753.1, on the reverse strand, counting down.
TGCCAATAAGCAAGTTAACAAACAAAATAAAGTGTGCTTCTTTCATATAACTAAAAATGAATATTTTTCCGATTACTCGTTTAAAATATTCTTTACTGTTTCAATTGAAACACCACAAGCTACAGAAACACGTTTTTGGACTTTTTGAAAATAACCTTTGTCGTCTTACTTGAACGTATCGGCTTTTTGTTTCTTGTCATGATTTATATTTATATTTTTATTCCCACCATAAGCGGTTTTATGGTGTTCTAGGCTAAGAATAATAACTTATTCTTTTGTTTCCTTTCTCCTTAAATGGGAATGCTCCAAGCTGCTTTCGGTGCGGGGTGTACGGTAATCTGCCTGTGCTATTCAATCTATAATGACATCGAATGCCCCGCGCACTGACTAAAACGAAACTGGTAGCGTTGCGTCGGGTCGGGTGGGTCGGTGTTGACGCTGGCAGTCAGTGTCGCTGTATCAAAACTGTCAGATGTAATGAAACATCTTTTATGAATACTGACGTGTACGTAAACTTAGGTAAAACATAAATACTATGACTTCTATCAGATTGAAAATGTGGAATAGGTGCAATAATAATCTCAGTACAGGGTACTAAAAAAACTCAAAAGTTCGTGGAATTACATCGATATGCCAAGTTTTATTGAAATCGGTTAGCGGGAAGTGCGTAAAACTTGATTCATCCTCTAGTTCGCCACTATACGAGACTAAACACGGGTGATAATAAAAATCGGTGCTCACTGCTTAAAGTATATCGAGAGAAAAACGTCTTCATTTGGAGCATAGCAAAATCAACCATTAAAATAAATGCTCCTTATAAAATTTAGGCGCTTTAAGCTTTAGAGGTGGAATATTTTCTTCAAAATTAAATGGGATCACTATTGAGGTGCCCTCTTTCCAACAAAAAAAGAATCATCCATATCGGTTCACCAATGCCGCGTGTTGTCGCGTAACTTATATAAAAAAGAAAAACCTACAGTCGGATTGAAAACCTCCTCCTTTTTTGAAGTCGGTTAAAAAATAAAATACGTTTTTCTAAATTTGTGAATAAAATATTAATAAAAGTACTTCTCGGACGTGAGTGTTTTCTTTCAAAAAACGAATTTTTGCTTGATATGGCATTTATTATTTATTTCCGTTTATCTCTTCTATTTCTGTTTCTGATCACGTTATAATATAGACGTATAGGACTGTGCCATCTTCCTGCCCAAATACCCGCCAGCGTTGCCGTCGTAGTGAACGAAGGAACGCGTGAGTACTTCAATATGGTTTTAGCTAGAGTAACACAGGCAAAGGAATTAATTACGATATCGCCTTAAATACATTCCACCTACAGCCCATGGCTCGGCTTTCTTACGCCACACATGTGAACTGAAAATGTCACGTACAAAAAATTAAGAAAAAGTTATCTAGCTTCTTTCACTGACGGATATAAACGAAACAACTGACTTGACAACTGCAATAGCCGCTTATTATGCTAACACTCATTCCCACTTATGTTTCGGGGAAAGAGTGTGAACGCTGCAGACCATACTTCAAATAATTTAAAATGTTGACTTTGCTTTCTATATATATTCTTGCAAATTTATATTCTCGGAATGTGTAAGTTTGTTAAACAACATCCTGAATTCGTGAGAGTCTGAATGGCGGGTATATCTTAAAGGATCCTGACAAATTTGGTATCAAAAAAATGTACCTAATTCGTACTATTTAGTACCCCTGTTTAAAAAAATTGTACCTCCATCAGAACGAAGTTATAGCAATATCAAAGGTATACCCGCCGTATTGACTGTCAATATGGCGGGTATTTATTTAATAACTATTAAAACTTCTTATTCCAAAAATTTGTACCTTAATAGTACTCTGAAGTAAAGGAAACTCCAGCTCGATCTGCTGGTTAGTTTCTGAGAAATAAGACAAAATATTTTGAGATATCACAGTGCCGTGTGCATCTTAACGAATCCTGATATCCTGAATCCGGCTTTAATAAAATAAATTCCCCAAACTTTTATCATAACGAAGTTATAGCGATATCAAAATAAATAAATATTTTCGTAATTTTTTCTTATAAATTTCCGCCATTGTTTTGGGTACCTAGGCAAAGGAGGCAAAACCTCTTCATGTCAGTATTTTTCCTTGTTTTGATTGAAAAGATTACAAGCGCGTGTCCGTAATATAGGGCCACCGCTTTATCAGCCGAGCTACAGAATGAGTTGGCAGACCTTACAAATTTGCCTAACTCTCTCTGCTTTTGTTATCGTATCGCCAATCTTTGTATTAATAATTATAATAAACTAGTGGGGCAATTTCACAAAAATAAAATGATTATAACTATAATATTCAATAAAAATCAATAATAAACTTCAAATGTATACAATTTCAGATAGACGAATGCAATAGGCTCTGGATGTTGGACACAGGCAAGATCGGCAGCAAGCAATACTGTCCTCCACAGCTGTTGGCTTTCAACCTCAACGATGACAGCCTCATCTACCGGTACCGGCTCAACCAGACTGATTATACTGCACAGTCATCGTTTTATACTGTAGTAAGTTAGCATTCCATTCTTCTCATCGTATCGATGGCGTACGCTGTAATGTTGGGTTCGTCGTGAAATAATTTGCTAATCGGCGTAAGGATGCGTACAGATCTGTACGAATGCACCGCAAACGTGGTGTAGTTAAATACACGTTAATGTATGTGGCGCGCGAATGGTACGTGAACAGATCGCACTACGTAATGCATGTGCGCACCTCGCGACCCTTTCGCAAACAGACGCATTTGCGGCGCATTCGTCAGAGCTGTACGCACCCTAAGATACTCTTCGAATTTTATCAGTATCGCCAGAATGTATTGGAAATAAACGATACGTCGTGCGGGGAGGCTTTTATGCACCGCATTCCCCACTTGGCATAAACACTAAGCAAGACCCTTTTGGTTCCATAAACCATTAGACACACGCAAGTTTCTTATTGGTACTATCAACAAACTTTTTTTTTATAACATATAAGTGCGCATTTGACATCCATCTCACCTGATGGAAAGTAACGATGAGGTTGACGATGGAGCATGCATATCTAAATAATGCCTATTCACTCTCGCCTTGAAAAGGCCCAAGTTATAACGTTCAGGGAACAAGTCTGCAGGCAGGGAATTCCACTCCATAACCGTACGCCATATAAGTGTGGAACGGTAACGCTTCGTGCGAATCTTTGGAATATCCACAACATGGGTGGAACCCAAGGGAAGGTGAAATTAAATCGTGTAATTCCATCGCACACAGTACATGATATAACCCTGTAAAATACCGATCAGCAGGCAACTTTGCGGTGTTCAAGGCTCAGCAGCTTCGCCTCCACTAATTCCGAGTCACCTATAAGCCTCTTGACACGATTGTCAATTGAATCCAAAGTGGCCAGTTGATATAATAATAATAATAATAAAATTTATTTATTGACACAACAGAGATCCAATCAAATGTTAGTAGGTACAGACTTAATACTATATTAGTATTATATTTATTTATTAATGCTATATTAGTACTTATATTTTACCCGTGACTTTGTATTATTTATTAAGTTCCGCATAATTGGGCACTCATTCCTGTCAGCAACTGTCTTCAGGAGGTTATTGGGGCTGTCACGTATTCTCTTCAGTAGCGACGCCGACTTTTTACGTACAACAGCCGTGAAACTATCCACGCGCACGTCAGTGAACATGGCTGACGCACTACAGAAACGTGACAGCCCCAACAGCGTCCTGAAGGCGTAGTTGTATTGCATGCACAGAGCATTCCGAGAGCACTGAGTAACTCTTCCACAGAGCGCGAGCGTACATTGATGTGCAGTAAGCTCTAAACAATGTTATCTTAACTGCAGCGAACCTGCGGGCAAGCATGTTTGCTCTCACCGATAGTGCTCTCTGTTCGCGCTGTATATCCAGATCATCCTTAAGATCGTCGGTAACATAGTGTCCCAAGTATTTAAAGTGTCTAACCCTTTTTAATGGAGAACTATTAAGTAGTACAGGAAGGGCACACGTAGGACTCTTCCTACCGGCGGCTCCAAACATCATAAACTCCGACTTTTTAACATTATATAACAAGCCATGGGATGTTGCATATGAATCGCATACTCCAATTAGTTTTCTCAATGCACTGATTGATAGCGCCAGCAGCACCATGTCATCAGCATAGCTAATGTTTTTTAAACAAATTCCGTCAACAAACCAGCCCACATGCGTGCTGCTGAGTTCACCAATCAGTGCATTGACGTACAAATTGAATAATGTAGGAGATGTTAATCCACCCTGCCTAATCCCGCATTCCAAGTTATACGGCTCCGAAAATTTGTTCGCCCACCTTGCAATATTCGTTTGACTCCCGTACCAATACCTGAAACGTTCGTTAACTCCACAGGCATGCCCGTGGCACTGAATTTATCCCATAGGATGTCGTAGGAGACCAAATCAAAGGCACTGGACAGGTTCAAGAAACACGCGTATACTGACGTCTTTTTACCCGACAGCATGCTTCAATGTCACAATAGCACTTTCAGTGGATAAGCCTGTCTGAAAACCAAACTGCGATTCGTGCAGTTGCAAATGTTTTTCTAAGTGTGAATTGAGCACACTGTCAAATATCTTGGCCACTATAGTAGCAAGAGAGATTGGCCTATAGTTAGACCTGTCCGACACGTCACTCGTCCTGTTCTTAGCTATTGGCATCACAATCGCTCTCATTAAATCGAATGGCAAATATGAATGTCCTAAACACAAATTAAACAGCAATGCAAGTATCCTGGGTACATGGGAGTCTGTATATCTTAAGTGCTCAACGCTGAGATCGTCGTGTCCCAGTGATTTTCTTTTCTTTATTGAAAGTGAAACAACATGGATGTCACTTGCTTGGACCGATGGTCCACGACAGGACTCCGCGCCGATCACGAATCGAAAGAGACCCAGAGGCGACTTAAGAGTAAAATGCTGTCTGAAAAGATTTGCAATGCCCTGCTCATCAGTCACATCGTCAACTCTCACGGGGAGGCCATTAGGCCTGCTTAATTTGTTGGTGGACTTCCAGAAATTACAAAAATCAGACTTAAAGTGATGTGAAGCAAGTTTATCCATTTTAAATTGATCTTTGTTATTTTGACACCACTTAAGCCTGCCTTTAAAAATACGTTGAACCATATCGTCATAGACTGGTCCCTGGTACCACTCCCACTTCACAAACTTGGCCTTGGCCTCACCATGAGCGGTGGACACGTGGTCATTCCACCCTGCAACATATTTACCACGACGACGTCTCTTCACACAGTACGCTGAGCTAGCTGCTAAACTTAATATTGAGACAAATTGATTATTTAACTCATTAATTAAGTTTTTGTGTTGATGGTTACTACAAAAATCACCACAACATTTTTGTAGTGCTACAGGTAAATCAACGTATTTTAATCTATCATTACATAATTTTGTGTACAATTCTACCTGTACAGGTGTTCTATCGCCCCACAGTATCCGATTTGACAGTCTGTGCTGAAAGTTACACTTACTTTTAACTATATTGAAATTGCAATGCACAAATAATGGATAATGATCTGACCATTGCACATCTTTATTGACATAACATTTAGTTATCATAGTGCTGGCCGTGCTGGTAACTAGACAATGGTCCAGTCACCTTTTGTCACCGTCCATATTACTAATATATGTATATAGTATAGGTATAAGTGGCAGAATTAGCCCCAAGCATACTTAAATCCGCACAAATCCACTCTGACTCTGAATAAAATGCCATTAGTTCATTATAAAAAGCCGTGCCTATGTTAGCATTAAAGTCCCTAATATTATCACAGATAGATACAATGCCCGCCACTATAGCATTCAAACAATCTAAGCAGTTTGAATATTCCGTTAAATTTCGTTATTTTTAGTTTCAAACGGCATGTAAACTGTAATAATTAGCACAGGTTTATCACTAAGCATCACTTTAATAGCCGCTATAGGGGGGTTATCGCCCGGGCCAACTGACACACAGTTAAAAACACTTTTTCTCCAAAGTAACGCAAGCCCTCCATATGGCCGACCTCTAAGCACACTCGTCAAGATGGTCTGGACTGGTCACAATCAGTAGCTCGTTCCTGTTAACCAAAAACTGTCCCAGGTTCGATTCCCGGACCGGGAGTAATATTTGTATGGCCTACGTTTATTTCTCTCGTGAATTTGGGTATAATTTGTGGTTGTCTATGTGTGTCCATGGCACCCGCGACACAGGGTTTTCCTAGTGTCGGCTAGCGGGGCTATGTTGAGTGTGTGCGTGTGAGGTATACTTATACTAAACCAGTGGCGTTTGAGCGTTTTACTAAATAATAATATTAATGTATCAAACAGCCACACCAATTGTCTGAAGTTAACTAGGAATTACTTGTAATAAGGATGCCATGGCAACAGAATTCTTTCTAGCTTACACAGAACGCCCAGACCAATGAATTTAGTGGTCAAGGTCATTTTAACTGCCTCGGTGGCCGAAAGGTTCCATGCCGGACCGCCACGCAGAGGACCCAGGTTCGATTCTCGGGCCGGGAGAAATATTTGTATGGTCTACGTTTATTTCTCTCGTGAGTTTGGGTGTAATTTGTGGTTGTCTATATGTGTGTCCATGGCACCCGCGACACAGGGTTTCCCTAGTCCGGGCTATTTATTTATTTATTTATTTAAATTCACCAACGCTTAATACATTCGGTTACAACAATATTTTACACACATTCGACAGGATGCTACAGTTAAAATGCTCAACCAATTACAGGTGAACATGCCATGATGAGAGTATGAAAGTTAAGACAATTATTATTAATATAATTTACTATTATTTTTTTACTGTGCTTATATTACATATGTTTACTGTATTAACAAATTAAATTATAAAATAAATATAATATACATTACAAATAATATTCACTTATATGCCAAAAACTGCAATATTGACTTCCTGAAGCGAGGCAATGAGACTGCGAAGATATCCATTTCAAGAGGTAGAGGATTGACGAGCCTGGCAAATCGAGTAAACGGAGAATTCGAACCGAGGATACTTTTGCGCAATGGGGGGTGAAAAAGATTTACGTGATACCTTGGTAGACGAGAGGGTATTTTAAACTGTATTTTAGAGAGAAGTTGCGGACTATTAATTTTATTGTTAATTAGTTTATATAAGAATACTAGATCAAGCATTTCACGTCGCAAAGATAAAGGAGATGTTTTGAAGAACTTGAGACGGGTGTCGTACGAGACACTCTTTTTACCCAAACCTCGTAAATAACTAAGATGCTATGTTGAGTGTGTGCGTTATTATTATTATTATTATATTTTGCAAACCGGTCATACAGGGAATCGAACTCGGGATCTCCTCATTCAACGGTCACGGAGTAAACCGTTGAGCCACCGAAGTTGAATGAATAAATATTATTACATGTGGGAAATATGACGTTTGCTCTCCCCAAATTTATAACCTTGATTTTTTGGGAGTTTCAATAATTTGCATAGACTACGCTGATAATCGGAGGGAAGAATCAGACGTGTTTGACATTAGGACATTTACATTGTGTGTCTTCAGTATGAAGGCATAAATGTTTATAGGCGACGATAGATGGTAGGTACGGGATGTTATTGTGGGAAGAAAATATATGAATGGCTTTAGTCTTTTGTGCATTAATAACAAGTCCGACATCGTGTACCCACTTACACAATAAATTAAAAATATATTGAGCTTGGCGTTCAGCCGCATTTAGATCTGTGTTAGCCGAGACGATGCAGGTATCGTCCTCAAATTGGTACACTGAGCCTTCTCTGATTAATTTACACATATCATTAACATAAAGAAGATATTCAGTAGGCCCTAGAATGGAACCTTGGGCCGTACCCTCCTCCGTTTTTTTTTTGTATATACTCTTCACCTATTTTAACCAAGTGTGCACCTGTTATTATGGTAATTTTTAAACCATTGTAACAGGGGGACCTGTATACCATTCTGACTTAGTTTATTAAATAATGTATTATACCTTAAAACATCAAATGCCTTTATAAAGTTAATTAAAATTGCAATCACATGACATTTTTTGTCCAAATGATTGCAAATCTCATTAGTAAATTGACAGTAGCTGTGTGGTACTATGGTTTTTTTTGGAATCCAAACCGATTTTCATTGATTATCTTATATTTATATAGATATTTGTTAATTTCGTTTGCAAAGTACCTCTCCATGATCTTCGTCAATACACGAGACTATGGTTATTGGTCTATAATTATTGTAATCTTGGTGGCAACCCGTTTTATATATTGGGCGGATAATTCCTATTTTTAATTTATCTGAGTAGGATGATGTGGCAATGCACCTTTTATTGCTATGTTTTTTTATAAGCTATGTTTTTAATATCCGACACACGAATACCATCAATGCCCGGACTTTTACTTTGATTTAATTGTTTAATTATTTTAAATATGTCATAATTTGTAGCAAATTTCATACGCATTGTCATATTAGGGCAAATCTCATAGATTGAGGGCTTCAGTAGAGATACAGTGCACGGATTCAAGCAATTTTTGACATTTCGTTGAAACTCATTTGCAAAGCTTTCGGCCAATGTAGAGGGTGATACTTTAAAATACTTTAAAAATATGTCATCAATTGATTTAGAGGTTTTGCCACACAAGTAATTAACGATCTTCCAAACTTTCTTAGCATCTTTAAAGTTTTGTTGTATTTGTTTTTTATAAATATCAAAAATAACTCGTCCCGCTTTTTGCACATATACTTTATTTTATTGTTTGTCCATTTACATAAATTCATTTTTTGTTTATTGATAATCAAAACTTTAACCCTACGTTTAGTATATACAGATTCAAAGTTATTTGATATGCATTGAACAATGTCTTCTGGTTGAGAGTGTTTAAACGCATCACTCCAGTCTAACGAGTTTAGTTTTTTTCTTACAAGGTCATTATCAAGCCTATTAAATAATCGGTTCGTAGGACATGATGACAATGGGTCTGCGCACACAAACGCGCTTCCAAACGCGCTTTTTGTTGTTTCTGAGATTTGTGTACACAGTGTAACCATCTAGATGGAATAATTGTGAACAGCTATTGGAAATATTTGCTTCAGTTATTGCCACAATATAAATTTTTGCATTGTTACTTGAAATTATATACTCTAGTTGAGAAAAATTTAAAATTAGTGATCTAATGTTAACATATATAATATCATAATATTATTACTACTTGACCATAATTTATGAACATAATTTATCAAACTATTCCAATCCTCATGAGTAGATTCTATTATTTTATTCGTAATATCCAGAGTGATAAACAAAGTTTAAATAGGTATTTTTATACAATATAAAGTTGCAACTTAAAAAAGAAAATACAACCAAAAACCTAGAAAAACCTCAGCATAAGACATACTGTGATCACTTTACCATTTCTGAGGCCCACTTTTCAATGTTCTTTGTTGACTTGATGACGTATATTTTATCTTTTTCTCCCTGTTTGACGAGGATATTTCCTCTTTTTCACCACAACGTGAAATTCGTTCACAATATTTTTCTCTTTTAGTACAGTTTCAGTCTTCCACAACAGAAAAGCCGTAGCTGGCTTAAGCGCTTCCCGTATACATATTTTTGAGTCACCATTCACTCCAAGGTCAAGTCAAGGTTAAATGCGGACGATTGTGTGGATTTCGCTGCATCTATCCAAACGTCACGCATACCTTCTCTTAGAGTAACAACCAACGTAGATTGGTTCCTTCTCTGCGCAGGAGCCGACCGGCTTTCTTTTCGGTTCTTGATAATATCCGTTAGTTTTTGATGAATTTTATTAGCAATCTCCGCCACAACATCTTGAAGGTTTTCATGTTCCGTTTTTTGTATACCACATATCTCGACATTTCAGAGATGTTGTTCTAGGTTATTTAGTTTTAGCTCAGATGTTTCACACCTCAAACTCAAGTATTTATATTTGTTGTTTAGGTCATTAAACCGGTTGAAGACTTTTTACCCTGTCTTCATACTTAGAGCTTTTTAACGTAAAATCATCAATTTGGTCGGAATAAAACTTGTGTGATCGTTGTAGCTCGGCCCTAATGATCTCTCTAATTTCACGTCGTATTTCAATGAGTAAATCTTGTTTTTTACTTGATTCTTGCCTAATTGGTAGACTTTCACCGTCAGATTGTTCGCCATCATCCGCATCAGGTAAAATGGCGGACAATCGCTTTGCTTTAGCCGTTCCTTTGCACGTACGGCACTTCCAATCATTAGAATCCGTTCCTACCAGAGTGGTAAGCCGTTCTGACGAAATTACCGCACATGAGGCATGAAACCATTTACTACACTTGTTGCACTGCAATCCCGGTGACTTTTTCAACACAATCTTATAGCACAACCATTACACTTCGCCATTTTTATACTTTTGTTATTCTAACGTAGATAATATGCTAAATGATCATGCGTACGCGTTCTCTCGTATCGCTCGCGACAACCGAACTCTTACGAAAAACTTACAACCGCAACAGTATTTCACTTATCTACTTAATAATAATGGTGGTTAGAAATTAAATACTTAGTATTTCATTTATTATCCGTTGCCATTACGATCACGATATTAAGACACAGTATGCGCGTATTATGATATAATTCTCTAATTTATAATTCTCTAATTCTATAATTCATATTTCTATAAAATTGAATAAAAGAACACAATATCACGCAAACAGTTTTTGTCACTACTTCAGCGTATTTATAATGTTTTAAGCGATATAAGAAAACATCTTACAGGTTTCATTGAACCTTCGGCAAAAATACAACTATTATAAACCTTTACTTTCTCCTGTGGTAATAAGAGTCGCTGCTGTAGCACTATTATACCACTTGTTTACAACTGTTGGGATTATTTCTACCTACTAAAGAGCTTCTAAGTGCTAACGTAGGCGCCTAATTCGGACTATAAGAGAGTTATAGAGTGCTCTATTGCTAAATTTTAGGACGTACTACAGCTATAGGTGTTTAATGGAACTAATCAACGGTTATAGAGCTTGTTTTATCGCCAAATTGTTTATTGGGTAATAAGTACTAAATACCCAACTACGCTGTCTTCTATCGCTATTAGCAGTCATCTTGAGTTATTGGTCCTTAGAAAGAACTAAGTAAACCGTTTTCGATGTAGTTTTCTTTTTATGTAGGTACTTGTTACTTCAGGAAGAATAAACTTTATTTATTGTTTTATCTACCTTTATAACCATTGAGCAGTAATTTGTCTTAAGTTTAACTTCAGTTTTAACTCTTTGTAATGACAGTGTTAATTACAATTAATTCAGGTGACGGATGTAAAACCAGGCGATTGCGGTGATGCATACGTGTACATAGCAGACGTGACTGGCCCCGCGCTGGTAGTGGTCGACGTGGCGAAAAATCGCTCATGGCGCCTCACTCATCGCCTCTTCTATCCGTTCCCCTCACGAGGGAACTTCACCGTTGACGGTAAAATTCCGCTACATCATTGGCTCGCAATAGTTTGTTGTGAACTATACAACACCCAGACCCGAGACAATAAAAGGAAATATAAAAACTAAGTTTAACCTAATTGTAATACAGGCATCTTTATATAGATTTTAAGACTTTCGTGGTTATTCACTAAATGATTGTCACTAGTATCAGGTTTCTTACCATGGTATGACTTCTTTTTATTTTCCCGATATTTCGGGAGGGTAGATGGCGCGCGATCAGCACACGAACAGTACCTACCCTTGCCATGAGTTTATAGTCACATTCGTCGCTAGCTGGTGGTGCGATTTAAGTTGCGTGTATCCCAAACCGGTCCACCATGTGGAGAATGCGAACAAAATATTTATTTGTAAAATGTTATTTTTTCTTGGGACTACTAGAGGGCGCTGTACAATTTGCCATATTTTGTCAAATTCTTTAAGCAACCGCTAGCAACAACTGTCACAGTAAGCTCATGGTAAAGGTACTGAATAATCAGATAGTAATGCACGTGTGCAAATTGCGACATTTCTAGCCGGGGCTGATAGCTGTAAAGGTATCTAACTGGGTGACGAAATATCATAGAATTCTCGTAGATGGCGCTACGGCCAAAAAGTCGTTGAAAATCCAAATACAAAGATAAGCCGCGGTATGCTAGAAGACGTCGGTTCAAATCCGACCGGATCTAAGGAATTATTCTGAGTGTTCGATCTTTGTATTAATAGTTATAATCATATTCTAATATAACTCATAAATTAATAGGTTCCGCCACGTGAATAATGGCAAATAGTCGTAATAATAATAATACTGATGTCCATTGTGACACATTGCATGTTTTATTGATACACAATTAAAAAGTTACCGCCAAACTATTTCGCGACTGGATGAGTTGATCGACTATATATTTTCGATGTATCCCACCACAAACTCTTTTTTCGGTCAGACGTAACTTCATTGCGTTAAGTTGTGAAAATAAACATGATAGTATATCTTAGTGAACTATTGTGGACTTATTTAAATATGTAAAATAGTTATTTACTTTTGAGTTTAAAAAAATATATTTTGTTGGACTATTCTACAAAATTACGTCGTCTTAGTTTTGCTGACCAGTCATTCTAGTTAAGCTTAGTTTTACAAAGTCTAATAGTGTTAAAATTTACTTGCAGGTGAGAGTTTCGATCTAATGGACGGAATATTGGGCATGGCGTTGACTCCTCGGGGACGTAATCGTGATCGGTTGCTCTACTTCCACGCTCTTTCTTCCACCACAGAAAACATCGTCCGGACATCTGTACTCAAGAATGATAGTTACGTGGGAAATCCTAGCGTTGACCCTAAACTTATCAGTGTAAGTTGAACATATCTAAAGGAAACACCAGTTTCCAAATAAATTAAGGAAGTAACGTCACGGACGTCTATGTGGCCACGTACTCACTAAGTTTTGTTTGTTTTTTACAAACTAAAAATAGTAGATGGTACTGATATCATATAAAAACATCAAGAAAAGACTGTTGAAGTGCCATTGGTGATATAATACTACGAGTGTGCAAATAGTGTAGTGAGTTACTGCTTTAAATAACTTTTATATCGATAATAGACACAATTTAATTAATACAAAGTCTAACACAAAACGACAAACACATTTATTACCGCGTTTGATGACATTTTTGACGACGTGCATTAAAGAGATTATTTGTGATTCATTATCAAAGCACCAAAAAAGCTAATTGAATACAGCCTGTAGAAGATGGGGTTATAAAGTTGATGCAGGTTGTTTGTTACATTGTCCTGTATTCCGCTTTAGATGTTTGTTCGTAGTAGCAGAAAACAACAAGTTTTCAGTTTGGTCCCAAAAACAATAAAAATCTTGCTGAATATTCCCAAATCTGCCAAACTCTGCCACATTTATTACAACGTTAATACGTTCTGCCGCAGTGAAAATGAATAAAAATTAAATCTACCCAAATAGCAGAAATCTGCCACAAATGATCACACTGTTCTCAATTTCAATGTGACATTGACATTGGCAAGAGGTTACATGTCAAAACGTTCCTTTGCTAACTTCTTATCTGTCATTTAATTGTCTACACATTTTGTCACATTTTTGCCACATTTTTGTCACATTTTTGTCATATTTTATCATATTTACTTTATGTTATTACTTATTAATTGATTATTTGATTAGGTATTTCGTGTTTCGTCAATGTTTTATGTGTGTACTATAAAATAACCAATATTTTGGGTAGATAAACATTCTTAAAATGAAACGCACGTACAAGAATGTTACCTAATCTATGGTCGAATTGAATCAATTGCCTGTGCTTGTGCTTGCATTTATTCTAAAATACATTGTTTTCACATTCTTTATTCCTGACTGCTAAAAATATACAAAAATATATTGATAACTATGCATAAACTAAAACGTAAAATATACTAGCAAAATCTATGAACGGCTTTTCGTTGATTTTATAATGATTAGGTCAGCTTTTGCCATTCCTCTTTTGTTCCAACACTAGTAAGTGTAGAGATCCCCTTACGGGAAGTTACCGCACTCGTTAGTGAGCCCGCTCTCTAAAATTTTCAAATAAAGTATTTGCATTCGATAATGGTGGCCAAGTGTAGTGAGTGTTGTAAATTTATGTTAACACAAAAACAACACTGTATTGGCATCGTGGGCCTGTGCTTACTGAATGGCATTATGCAGTAGTAAGGCCTACATCTAAACCTAATAACCCAATTATCTTGAAAGACTATGAAGACTATGTCTTGCTGCCGCCGTCGCTCCGTAGTCTGAAATCAGTGCACGCATTTAAAATCAAATGTAAAAAATATCTTTAAAAGTACACTTTAAATTCACTTGTACACTAGGGTGGGTGACCATAATATGACTATTTTTATTTTGTTTTCTTATTCTATATATAATAGCACTAAAAACTTGCCAAATGGTAAAATAGAACTAAATACTAAGTTTTATCGTCATTGCCGAATGTTTCCTGCCTCTGGATTGATCTTTAAAAGTTATGAAAATCTAAAAAATCTAGGAAATTGGTTTATATACAAAATATGTTGTTATGTATTTTTTGTTTTTGTTATTTTAGTTTTAAACTAGTAAAATACAATGCCAGAAAAGTAAAACAAATTGAATTAATATTTTTAAGAAATAATAATAATAATTACTCACTAGGGAAAACCTGGGTTGCGGGTGCCACAGACTACACATATACAACCACAAATTACACCCAAACTCACGAGTGACATAAATGTAGGCTATACACATATTTTTCCCTGCCTCGGAATCGAACCCAGGACCTCTGCGTGGCAGTCCGGTATGGTAACCGTTCGGCCACCGAGGCAGTTCAAATATACCCAAAGAATTTAAAAAGAAACATACAACCTCACTTCACACAATTCTCTTTTTAAACTGTTTCAAACTTCTTCTTGTTATCAAAGTTAGGCATGATTTTCCGTGACTCAGAACTGTTTTTGTGCACAATGTTCCTGAAGATTCAGTTACTGACTTTACTGCCCTTTCATCAGTCTGGGTGTGGCAAGATGGACGTAGAAAATCTACTTGATTTTCTCCCCCTTGACAAATAAAAATTTGTAACTATTTATTTGTGATATGTTTTAGGATCGGGAGTTTTGTTATTATCAAATTATTCGCAATCATATTTATATCTGGTGAAATAGCCTTACCGAATGCAAATTTTCAGCACGTGCTTTCAGGATGCGATGGAAAGCTTGACTATGACTATGACTTCGTTCTCGATATTACACATGTAGTTTCACTTATTGTAAACTCGCCGTTTCGAACTTTGTTTTAAGAAAAGGAAAATTAAAATTTTATGTACTTAAAATATGAATTGTTTACTTAAATACTTTTTACAGGTATTCCCAGGTGAGCGATCAAGTCAATCCGGACCTGAAGCAATGGATCTAAACGGCATCATGTATTTTGGACTCATGGACCCGCCAAGTATTTGGTGCTGGAATTCTGCCACGGAGTACAATCAAAGGAATTTCCACCTAGTCGCCGAAAACAGGGAAACTCTACAGTTTACCACTGGGGTCAAAGTCATCAACAACCTTCAGGGAGAACAGGAGTTATGGGTTCTTACATCAAGCTACCAAAGAGTCTTTACTGGAACCCTAAGCTCCAACAGGACAAACTTCAGAATTCACACGGAAAAGATCCCAGTGATCTTGGCAAATTCACCGTGTTTGTCTCCCCCAAAGGAGTCGAGCTCTAATTCCTGCGCGAATTAATATAATATCAAACAATGTGACCCGTGGAACATACATATACGGAGCTCCATCATATCTCTAGAGATTCGCACTTTAATAAATAAAAGTTTATAAAACACGTCTTTTATTTTTATTTCTTTCCTTTACTGACACATAATCAGGATACCTTAAAAAGACGCCGTTCTTGGCTTTTCTTCCGCCACTTAGATGGTTTGTTTCAAGATATCGGTATGCATTTGTATCTTCCTGAATATATCATATCAATTTGCTCGTGTTCCACACCGACGACCATTCCTTCAATGATACTAGGGTCCACATTTTCCGTAAGCTGAATCTTTATTCCTTTTGTGAATTTCTTGCTGCCATGAGACTGCTTCTAGTGCTCTCATCTAAGGGTTTCGCAGTTATAACCTCACATAGTGCCTTTTTTGTTGATAGTGAAAGTTGCGGTGAGGGTAGGTGGATTTTTCAAACAAGCCGACGTTTCGGGCTCTTTACAGGACCCATTGTCACGGTTGACTCTGTCAACCATTGGACTCGTAAAGGGCCTGATATGTTGGTTTGTTTCAAAAAACAAAGAAAAATAGTTTCATTTTCTATGTGTAAATATCGCGAAAACCTAACAACTCGATAATTACTAACTTACTCATAAAGTCTTAGGATGTTCGAGCTTTGAGATAATTTGTCTATCCTCCAGTGACTTTATCTTACAAACATGTGAACAATGAATTAGGTATTCGACGAGGTGGTCTCAGAACTGTGTCCACATCTGGCTGGATGTGCAATTCTAATAGTTTCTTAAATTCACCCACACCCTGAAAAAGTTCAGTGTTTTTTCTATCAATCCATTTTTAACATCTTTCGATTCGTTTTTATCGTGTTAATACTATTATTATTATTACAAGTGTTCAAAAGTTTAAGTTCTATTCAAAAAGTTAAGCCAAAATTAGGTTGAACATTTTTGTCAACAATTATGAATTCAGTATTCTGACTGTGACCATTTTATAAAAAAATTGAAACCGTTTATTTTCTACAGGGTCGATTTGCATTCCCCCTTACACTTCCAAAATTATTTATGTCTCGAGACCACTTCGGGATTCTCCTCATCGACAATGCTATTAAGATCTCTTACAGACAGAAGATTAATCTCTGCCCCAGAGTCATATTTGAAGGTTTTTTAAAATTTATATTTGTTTTTGAAAATTAAAATTTTGAGCCATTTTTTCGTAACTCTGTGTAGAATGCAGTAACCGAGCATAAATATATACTCAATGGGGATGACCTTTCCGTACTGGTTCCCAACGTTAACTGAGAACTTCATAATCTGGAGTTAAACAAAACTGTTGCTGGTGTCATTGATTGGTTACGAAGAAACAATCTGAATGTTAATCTAAGTAAAACTGAGGCAGTTAATTTCTGCAATGTAAACTTAAGGAGTATAGACTTAAACATTGTATACAATAATCAAAAAATCAATAGTAGTGATGAGATAAATTTCTGGGCATCATTTTAGTCAGTGGATGTTCTTGGAATTCACACATAAGTAATCGCTTTTCGTATGCTCTTTGGTGTCTACCTAAAACTGTCAGTCAAACTGTTGCTCTTCAGGCTTATCATGGGTATGTTGTTTCAGTGATAGCTTACGGTATTCTGATCTGGGGCAACACATGTAACATTGACAGAGTCCTTATCTCGCAAAAGCACAGCGTTAGATCGATTTGCAACATTTCACTTGTAACTTAGTGCAATACACTTTTTAAGAAATTAAATTTATTAACAGTGCCTTGCATTTATATTTTGAGTGCCAGTACCTTCGCCAAGCAAAATTATTTATTATTCAAACGACATGAACCTTTATTTAACACGAGGTTTCAAGAGGTAAAAAGAGAAGTGTATCGTCGTAACTGTCTACCTATGTACTAGTCGCTACCAATTGATATGAAATATACGCCAATTACAATGTTCCGAAAAAAGTTATTTAAATGGTTGTCCAACTGTTGTTTTTATTCAATTCAAAAATATTTTGACTACGGAAAATAAGCAGATGTTTATTTAAACTTGACATTATTGCGACTTGTTATTTTAAATGTGTAATTGAATAAAATATTTTATAATAATTAAGATAAGTACACTAAAATTGTGATAAATTTGCATGCTATTACTAGCTAAGTGTGAGAACTTGTTAATAGAAACATGTTAATTCAACTATGTACACCACACTTACTGCGAATAAATTATTATTACTATTACTATTGTAATGGTCAGCTCCAGTCGGTTTGAGTGAGCATGAGACTGGTTTGTGGGGTGAGTTCTGGTTGACCCGGTGCTGTGTGTAAAATTTATAAGCGAGGAGAAGGAAGGGCGCCTTACACACAACGAAAACAAGTTTCAAGTAGAAATAACCTGAAGCTTTATTTGAAATTTGTTTTTGTTACATATTACAATTAAATCTAAGGGTGCAGTATGGAGAACTAGTATTTTTACTTCTCCGAGTTTATAAAGGGAGGGTACGGATATGTTTACTGCCCTTAATTGTTACATACAAAAGATTACCTTTAAGTATACTTAGAGCTAATACACTGCACTAAGAGTTTATGAAAGTACATGAGTGACACATGGACACTTCACTTATACGTCACTGACCTGGAGTTTACCGGATGCACATTTAAGTTACATACCAGATCCGCTGCGAAGACAGCGTAGTTGCTACAGGAGTAACGAAGTTATACGTAGGTGCCGACCACCCGTGGAGCTCATGACACGTGGTCGGGCACATCCGAACAAAAGTTACAGCAGCTTAGTCTCAGCCATTCAGTTGATGGCGAGATTCGAAATTACAAGTACCAAAGGTACAAATAAGAAAAAAAAAGAAAAACCCTGCAACAATACAGATTGTTACAGTACATTGATATAAATGACGAAGCATCTAATGAAGGAAAAAATCCAGAGGTCAACTCACCATGCGGTCCGGTGACACGGGTTTTACTTTTGGTACAGGGTTCGGAGACCCATAATTACGGCATCTGGCTATTCCTAGTTTATTTTATTTAAGAAGGCATTGGGGGACCATGCCCCCAATGAAATAAATCACCGTAGACGATCTAGGAAATCTGGAACACCTTGCGCACCGACGTGTCGAACAGAAAAGATGAGCTTCCGCCGAATTCCTCCTAAGAGATGTTACCCGCGAACAACGCCACAGACAATCTATCGAATCATCTAGATACAGCTCCCAAGTCTTATCACCTAAACCCGCAAGAATACATGGCGATTCCAGGTTTACGTATCTTACTTTACAGAAAGTACTTGGCAAACTATTTGACGACGTTCGACGTGGAAATATTAAAGAAAAGCTATAATCTACATGAAGCTCGACTACAGAAGTAAAATCGAGTTTATTGGTACGCAGCACTAGTATTGTACGTTACCATACAAGAAAAATTAGCCAGGGTTGGTGTTTTCAAAAATATGTCAAACTAAAGGGTACCCATTCACGCTATTGATTTTATAGACAAATCGTTCACCAACAGGTAATATATATGTGAATGGTTTAAAGAATAGATTACACCAACACTTAAGTTTCAACTAATTTACTAAATATTTTTAGACTATAACGTCAAAGTGACATTTTGTACAAGAATGTTTACATTACCAAGGAGAGAAGATAAATTTGGTTTTTGTTTTGTATTTAGTGGATCTACGGAAAAAAAATGTGTTACACTATCACTGTCACTATCGCTATCACTATCGCTATCACTATCACTATCACTATCACTATCACTATCACTATCACTATCACTATCACTGTCACTGTCACTATCACTTATTATTCAAAATGTTCTCCATCTTCTTGAAGTCTCTTGTTAGAGAGAAACGTGTTTATTATCTCGTTCGTCTTAGGTTTGAAACGTTCTTCAAAAGCCTCAATAACTTCTCAAAGTTTCTCTATTTCATCTTTTTTTTATTCAAATGTAAGTGTGCATTTGACCTTCA
Source organism: Hyposmocoma kahamanoa (assembly GCF_003589595.1). NCBI lineage: Eukaryota > Metazoa > Arthropoda > Insecta > Lepidoptera > Cosmopterigidae > Hyposmocoma > Hyposmocoma kahamanoa. The sequence goes on along the minus strand of NW_020653753.1, from coordinate 134,917 downwards.
TATTACCTGATGGAAAGTGACGATGAGGTCGCCGATGGAGCATGACCATACATACCTAAATAATGCCTATTACTCTCGCCTTGAAAAAGTCCAAGTTATAACGTTCAGGGAACAAGTCTGCAGGCAGGAAATTCTACTCCATAGCCGTTCGCCATATAAATGAGGAAGCGTAACGCTTCGTGCGAATCTTTGGAATATCCACAACATAGGAGCGGAATCCAAGCCTACACCTAGTCCCCCGATGATGGAAAGGGGAAGATGGAATTAAATCGTGTAATTCCATAGCACACAATCCGTGGTATATCTTGTAAAATACCGATAAGCGTGTAACTTTACGGCGGTGTTCAAGACTCTGCAGCTTCGCCTCTACTAATTCCGAGTCACCTACAAGCCTCTTGACACGATTGTCAATTGAATCCAAGGTGGCCAGTTGGTAAGTAGCAGAGCCGTCCCAAAGATGGCAGCAGTACTACATATCTTAGTTCTATATCTATGCTCCATACATACCTTGTGCTTGGTACAGCTGAAGCCAGTTATATGTTGTGTGTGTTATGTGTTAATATATCACAAAAGTCGGTGTAAGCTCAAAGGAACTCCGTTTTGAGAAAAATAAACACGCCTGCGTTTTGGTAGCGTTAAATTTGACAAGATTGGCATCGCCCCAATGGGAGACTGCCTTGAGTGTCAAATCTAAATGGCTAACCATAAGCTCTCGACAAGATTGGATTTCCTCTCCACTGACCCTTGCATTGGTCCTATCTACTACTGTGCTGTCATCGGCATATACATAGGTACCTGGAATTATGCAGCAGAAAGAGTGTTGCAGACAGTACGGAACGTTGTTCGGAAGAGTAGCCTTCTAAGACAACTCGAATGGAACGTTCACTCAAGAAATCCGAGATCCAATTGCAATGGTCAGTGGGAAACCTATAACTTGGAAGCCTACTTAAAAGGCTTATGTGTCAAAGGCTTCAGAAATGTCCAAAGACACTGCAAGTGCTTTGCCTTGCTTTTCTATAGCCTCGCTGCATATGTGACAGGCATACACAAGAAAATCCCCAGTAGATCGCCCTCATCGGAATCCGTACTGGCGATCACTGAGGAGGTCGTTGCCTTTAAGGTACGACAGGAGACGGACATATGTTCGGAAGTGTAGCCTTCTAAAACCACTCGAATCGAAAGTTCACTAAAGAAATCTGAGATCCAATTGCAAAGGTCAGTGGGAAGCCCCTAAGAGGGAAGCTTACTTAAAAGGCTTACGTGCCAGACCCTGTCAAAGGCTTTAGAAATGTCCAAAGACACCGCAAGTGCTTCGCCTTGCTTTTCTATAGTCTCGCTCCATATGGAGCGAGTGACAGGCATACACAAGAAGATCCCCAGTAGATCGCCCTCGTGGGAATTCGTACTGGCGATCACTGAGGAGGTCGTTGTCTTCAAGGTACGACAGGAAACGGTTATTGAGTACGCGTTCCATAGTCTTGCAGAGTATGGAAGTGACTGAGATAG
>NW_020653753.1:23185-38411 GCF_003589595.1 Hyposmocoma kahamanoa | reverse complement strand
CCAGTTTGAATTCGAAACAATTGATGAGTATCGTCAATTCATTCACTTCAAATCGACCTGTTTAACTTGAGCTTTGCTATAATGGACGAAATTTGGAAAATTATATATTTAATATTGAATTACCAGGGATTGGAATAGGTAGGGTCTTTTTACCTAAACTTCGAGGAACAAAGAGAGAAAATGGAGACTGCCTTACAACAATATTTTTTAGGTCCTGGACAGGCAGGTACACTATATTTATCATAACTTTGCGACACACATGTGGGTCGGATCAGCGAGCATTTTATTTTTTTCACGATATCTCTCTAAAAAAATGCCAATCGAGAGATCCTATTGTCCTAATTAAATATTGTCATATCACATTTGGCCATAAATCTAATAGTCTAGTAGGAAAAAAATAAAATGTGAATTTTATGTATGGAACCATACCTTTAATGCCCCATCGTTACGAAGTCTTAGTCGATCGAGTCTTGGAATCACTACAGACGTATTATTAGACCTATTTTCTATAGATTTGCATACTAAACGCGCGCCCAAACCTGCCTATTCACTACTTATACGTGTCAGAAAATGTGCAAAAATTGCTCACAAATACGATACGATTATTGGTTGACTGATTCATATTCATATTCATCTTTGTTTGCAAGCTACAGGGTAAATCAAGAGTAAGCATCCTTCTCTCTATCCTAGACACGTCATCTTTCTTACCACAACGCTCTCGTACTATATATACTGTTCAGTATTCTATCTTTTAAAATTAATACCGCACATATTGCGCAAAGCTCTCATTTCTACAGCTAAATATTTTTTATACATGAAAATAGCATCCGAATATAAAATAATTAGATACTTCAGTATCATTTGCATGGTATTTCATATTTCAGAATTATTATAGAAAGAAATAAAATATGGAGTGCACCACTTTCACGTTGATAGTCTTAATTAACGTCGAAAATCACACAGCGATTCAGAAAACAGTTGTTAATCTTAATTACGCGCAAAGTTTTTTCTATAACTTTCTAAAAATTCACAACAGTGAATACTTTAAGTGATTGTTTACACAAAAAGGGTGTCAATTACGTAAAAGTAGGCTTGACCCTTTTGTAACCGAAAATCGTACAGCGTTTCGGAAAATAAATTTAAATCGCTATTCTTAAATACGCGTAAAGTTCTTCTGCGAGTTTCTAGCAATTGGAAACGGTGAGTACTTTAAGTGATTATGCACACAAAAAAGGTGGCATTCGCGTAAAAGTAGGCATAACCGTAAATGCGCATCGTAAATCACGTAGCGATTCGGATGATAAAAAATACTAATTTTAATTATACGTAACTCTTTTTAACGACTTTCTAAAAATTGGAAGCGGTCAGTACTTTAAGTAACAAAAAAGGGTGGCTTTTGCGTAAAAGTACGCTTGTATCTGACTTTGTAGCTCGTCTTTTGTTTTTATCGCTACCATCGAGTTCAATAACTTTTAGGTAGCAGTAGAGCTCCTTGTCAAAGAGTTCGTCCAGGGAAGTACTGCCACCTTACCTATTTCTGCCGCCAAGCAGTAATGTCAGCATTACTGTGTTCCGGTTTTGAAGGGTACTGGTGCTGAAGAAATTAATGGCACGTGGGGCTTGTCAACTTATGTCTCAGCGTGAGGCGCAGTGGCAGTACCCCTCAGATCTTTGCGATTTAAAGCTCTGAGTGGCACTGCAACTGTTATGGACAGGCATGTAGCTTACCATCAGGCGCACGACTTATTCGTCCGGTCACTTGACATTTATGTAATTTCTCCTTTACGTACTTGTACTTTGAGAGTATTTTTCATGGCGATTTTACATTATTTCAAGAGCATAGGGTTGGAATTCGCTTCATATTTTTTTTGTGTTACCAAGTGATGGGAGGAACAAGTTGTGCATCTAGTGGGAAGTTACACGCCTGTCCATTGCAGTTGCAGTGTCAAATCTGATGAATTATCAAAGGTCTTGGAACAATAGTTGTTTATAATGTTAGTAGTATAGCCCTGCGAGGTTGTTAACGTTTCCTGTGCATGCATCATATATGGTGTATTCCGAGGCTCAAACGATACGTAATTGCATCATATATGAGGCATAGCCCCTTATAAATTTAAGCGTTAAACAAAATTTGCACGTGTAAGCTAGATCATCTTTATTTACTTGCACGTATGGACCACAAAAATTGTGACAATTAGCATATGGTACTAGATGACTTTTTAACCAACGTTGCCAGATTATCACTGTCAAAACAAAACACAAAAAATAACTAGTACGTGCATGCACCGTTAATGTGGCACCAAGTAAACAACTCGTACGTGCGTGTATCACATATGGGGCACTTGGGAAAAGTGAGAAAATGGGAAGGTGGTTTATGGAAATGATTTTTTTCATCCAAAATGTATTAATATATACCAATTTCAACGTATTTGCAGAATCAAAAAATTGCACGTGAGGGGTCAATTTCTGATTTCCAGTTACACAGGGAACGTGTTAATCTTAGCGGTCTTCCTGGTCGAGTGGCTTACACACCGGTTTTTATCGTGTCGCCATCACAGAGGTCCCGGGTTCGATCCCCAGCCGGGTCAGTGTAGAAAAATAACTTTTCAATATTGTCGTAATATTGTCGGGTGTGGGTTTTTGTGTTTGTGGTACCATCGTTGTTTTTGATTTCCTTAACACAAGTGCTTTAGCTACTTACTACAGGATCAGAACAACGCATGTGATGTTGTCATATTTATTTATTAATTTAATCTATGGTTATCAGTATTTTACAAATAACTTTGTGTTTAGGTGTCTATTTTACATTAAAAAAACCCTTCCAATTAAGGGAAATACATTATAACGTAAATGTTATTTTTACGTCATACGATCCCTATAATTCAAATTTAATTAATAATCACCCATGTAAGTAATTAATAATGTCATTAGTGATGATCATTTAGTGAATAACCACAATAGGTTTAAAGTTTGTTATCCAAGTTGTTTGTTTAAATGTAGAGTAAGTACAGTCAACATCAAAATGTCTTTTGGCTTCTCACTAAACAGTAAGCAAAAATATTTTGATGCTTGACATTACTTAGAATTTTTTTTTTTGTGACACCAAGTAACGGGATGAACAAATTGTGCGCCAATCATTGTCACCCTGAGACATAACTTAATAAGTCCAATATGTAATTAAACCAGCACTCTTACCCTGCAAAACTGGAACGCAGTTATGCTCACATTACAGCTTGGCGGCTGAAATGGGTAAGTTGGCAGTACTACCCTGGACGAACTATTGTGGGAATCTTACAGGGAAACCCTGTATCGCGGGTGCCATGGATACACACATAGAATTCTAAACTCACGAAAGAAATAAATGTAGATACAAATATTTCTCCCGGCTCGGGAATCGAACCCGGGACCTCTGCGTGGCAGTTTAACATGGTAACCGTTCAGCCACGGAGGCAGTTAAATGAACGATTATTTAATCGATCCATGTCCTATTCAAATAATATAAACTAGTATGTACTTGTCAATTGATTTCCCAGCACAAGCTGTACGTACTGCTCAAGCTACAACATCATTCGATATCGTCGCCTTAGAGCAAAAACCTCTTATACACGTTTTCACATCGTTCGTTTTTACTGACTTTTGTTGAAGAAAAACAAACTTCTTGCTCAAATATAGTATTAAAGTAATATAGTATCTGAAAGAAGTATAATTTAAGTAATTAAAATGCTAACTAGAAGCATTATTGCGTTTACTACATTTCACACTACATTTTTATCTTCGTCCTAAAAATTACATAGAAATCACATACAAGGTATTCACTCTAAAACGACGATAATATTGTTTATATTATTAACTTGTTCATATTATTAACTTACATGATTTGGAGAGTAACCTTTGTATAGTAGTTCAGCGACTATGTTCGTGGTTCCATTAAATGAACTGGCCCTAAATAAAGAAAAAACATGTTTTTTGCGCTTCAGCCTTAATGGTCACTTCCCGCGGGCAGTAGCAGTTAACGTGGACGACTCTAGCATTAAGCAGGTGGCATCTACTCGACTGTTAGGATTTACAACAGACAGTGGGCTCAGATGGGACACACGTATCGAGGAGCTGTGTACCACACTGGGTAGAGCGTGTTTTGCAATGTGTCGTCTTGAGAACACTGCGACTCGACACGTGCACTCCGTTCTGACATATGCAACGGAGCTGGCAAACACTGCCGACTGGCACCGAGTATTCGTACTCCAAAAGCGTACGGTTCGTGCAATAGCGGGAGTACCTGATGATGTATCGGCGTGTGGCTATTTAAAAAATACCTAAATTGTGACCTTTCTCGGCCTACTAATACAACAAATAGCTACCTTTATCCATAACAACTTAGAAAAGTTTCAGCGTAATGGGATTAACTCGAGGTATGCACTACGCAGGAACACACACTTTAACGACCTTAAAAAGATTCCGCCCAAATTAACCAAGTCAGAACAGTCTGTCTCCGTAATAAGAGCATTAGTATACAATAAGATACCGTATGATATCAAAGATGCAGTTTCACAGTTTACTTTTAATATTAAGTTGAAAAAGTGACTACTAGAAGAACAATTCTATGACTTTAAAGAATTTCTTATTTCTTAAATAAATAACGCACACACTCAACATAGCCCCGCAATAGGGAAACCCTGTGCCGCGGATGCCATGGACACACACATAGGCAACCACAAATTACACCCAAACTCACGAGAGAAATAATTGTAGGCCATACAACTATTTCTCCCGGCCCGGGAATCGAACCTGCGACCTCTGCGTGGCAGTCCGATATGGTATCCGTTCGGCTACGGAGGCAGTTAAAATAAACTTAAACTTAAAATCAAACGTCACAATATAAGTTCTATCGTATCATGATTTATCTTTGATTATTTGAAATTGTATTCATATACATTCATTTTATTATTTTTATGACATGTAACATAATGTTAATGTGACTTATAATATATTGTAAATGAATGCTACGTACCGGTTTATTTTATAATTAATCGTGAATGACATAATCACTGACCTGAAATGTAATATTAATGTAATGTCCATATTACAAATGTTGAATGGTGTTGTTAACTGACTTGTAATGTACAATATTGTTACCAATAAATAATTTCATTTCATTTCTGTTTAATACGTTTCATTTCATTTATTAAATCTACAAAACACAAAAAACAAAAGGACAAAACGTCACAATATAGAAATAAAATGCGGAAAAAAAACATAAAAAGTTCTCAAAGGTTTCCCCGAAAATTGACGTAATGCAATTTCGACTATGGTCTAATAAATCTTTTGTATAACGAGCCCTATAGCCAGCAGTGGAATGTAGTTATGTTGACGCATTGCATTGCACTTCAGCAAGTGACGCACGTATAACGGACGTACGCTCGTGTTGATTGGAAGTATGGGGAATTCTCATAAAATTTATAGGCAGTTATTGTACCACCTTGAGGAAAACCTATTGCTATTACCAAGACCGTTGTGACTACTAAACCTGTTTCTAATAAAACGCATCTCTCACCTTTCATTCTAATGGGAAACAAAATTTATATAAAAAAAAAATTTATAACATCAAGTCCATAACAGTTACAGTGCCACTCAGAGCTTTAAATTGCAAAGATCTGAGGGGCACTACCACTGCGCCCGTCATCCTGTGATATAAGTTGACAAGTTCCATGTGACTGTAATTTCACCTGCATCCCTTACCTTTCAAAACCGGAACACAGTAATGCTGACATTACTGCTCGGCGGTAGAAATAGGTAAGGTGGCAGTACTACCCTGGACGAACTCTGTCACAAGAAGCTCTACTGCTACTTAAACTTTTTTTTCTTTTGATATTCTTTAACTCATCATTGTCAGCAGATCATTATTCGTCCCAGTGTTTAGGTATAGTCTTATAGTTAGTAGCAGGTTTAGTAGCAGTAAAACTTCTTGTGAAAGAAGCTTACCAATTTCTGCCGCCAAGCAGTATTTTTTTTTATATATAATATACGCTTGGCCACAATCTCATCTGATGTTAAGCGACAAGATGCCTATTCACTCAAAATTCTACTGTTCGGGAAATACAGATAGATAGTAGAGCATTCCATTACTTTCCCGCAGCGCACGCATCAGAAAGGAAGAAGCAAAGCGCTTAGTGCGAATAGATGGAATGTCAACGACATAAGAATGGAGTGCTCCGGACATTCTAGTCGACGGAAGGAGGAACAGTGAGCATTATTGCCTCTAGTTTTGAAGGTTACAGTTTAAAGTTGTATTATGGAGAATTTATCCATTCGGCTTATTTGAATACATAGTATACCATCGAGTATATAATCAGAAATAGAGACGAAATAAGGGCCATATATTCCTGGTAATACATTAGCGATACAGCTCTTATAAATATCAATTCTCGTTTGCACTGAAATATAGACCAACTACTGACCTGTGTGTACGTCTCCGTATATTCCAAAAAATATTCTGTATTTATTGTAATAAAGATAATATCTCTAACAATGCCGTGCTGTTCTATTTGGTGGTGTGGGAAAATCAGCAAAACATCTAATTTTGTAAAAAAAAACAAACGGAATCACATTTCATCGGTAATTAAATATTAAATATGTAATTTTGCAATTGTCGTCCATTATAGCAAAGCTCAAGTTAACTGGTCGATTTGAAGTGAAATAGTTGACGACACCCGTCAATTGTTTCGAATTGGAGCGCAGTTGTCACAGCAACGATATGGCAGAATAGTTTTTAACCAAATTAAATGACATTTCGTCTCTATTTCTGGTTATATACTCGATGTAGTATACATACTTCACAATAATAGCAGTAGAGCTCCGTTGTGAAAGAGTTCGTCCAAGAAAGTACTGCCACCTCACCTATTTCTGCCGCCAAGCAGTAATGTGAGCATTATTATAATAAAGTTTATTTTTCCTAACCGTTTACACATTTAATTTTGGTAATGTTAATATTGGGACACTGGTACTTGAACTAAGTATGAAAATGCCTGTGCGTCAGGCCACCAGGTCCCCACCTCTCGGGAATACTAGTTCAAAAAACATGGACACAAGGTATTTTAACAATACTAGCACCAACGAGAAATATTGTAATGTCGCTTCTCGATCGACAGATACAGTCATGGAATGGGTTGAATCTTGCCTTTCGTTTTGAAGGTTAAAGGTGCTGGTGAAATTGCAGGCACCATTAAAACATTTTTTTAATACCAACATCTTTAGGGACACCGTGTATCTCTCTCTGGGCGTGTGATGGGTTACATTTTGGCTATCTTAGTGTAAATGACATACGATGACCTACTTGTTAACGTATTAGTATAGCTAAGGGCAATGTTGTTAAAATTCTGAGCACCTTGTCTCGATGCGCCCCCTAGTTTTTAAATCGTTATGAACCTTAATAAATTTGTTTCTAGAAAAAACGTAACTATAACATTTTATTGCAATATTTAAATGCCTTGCTGCACACAAAGCAGCTAGTGGCTAGAAGTTTGTCTAGTTTGAGAAGTTTATTATACAAACTGAAACAAAAATGTGCACTTCAGCTGCAGCGCTGGCACGATAGGGCCTTACGCAAGAAACGACATTGAATTTTGTTATTCTCGTGCCTGTCGTGCTACCAGTTAGCTAGACAAAACTATTATGGTAACCTTTTTTTGCGTAAATAATTATACAACAATGCAACATAAAAACAAAAAAAAATTAAATAAAAAATTTGTCTCGTTGTGTGATCACGTTTTGATTGAGGAAGCAATATTTTTAGGGATTTCTTTAAATTATCTTTCGTATGAGTACGATAAACAGCTAACATATTATTGAACCGTTTTATTACGTATGTTTTATAATGCAAAAATAAGAATTTAAACTACTGTATTATGGAATAACAAAGTGGTTAGTCGTCACCTGTTTAATAATTCATATGTCATTCAAATTAATGATATGGAATGGACGAGTTAATAACGATAATGTGTCAGACTATCACACGAATAGGTCTCGAGCTAGTGAATAACCTGGATTATAGAATATAATAGAATATAATTTCTTTACTTCAGGCATAGACCCATTTAAATTATTATTATGAGTACGGTACACATCGAGTATATAACCAACAAATAGAGACGAAATAAGGGCCGTCCATCCCTGGTCTCATCAGGTATGTCTAACAATGGGAGGCTGTTCCATTCGGTAGTGGGGGAAAAACAGCAAAACATCTAATTACAAAACAAACGGAATCACATTACATCGGTAATTAAGTATGTAATTTTCCAATTTTCGTCCATTATAACAAGCTCAAGTTAAACTGGTCGATTTGAAGTGAAACAATTGCCGAAACCCGTCAATTGTCTCGAATTCGGACTGGCCAATCGGAACGCAGTTGTCACCGTAATGAATTTTATGAACAGTGAGAAGTGGATGAGGCTACCCCGACAAGAACCGACTCTTAAATACGATGGCGATGATACGATACAAATATTATGAGGACGAGAGAGATTAACTCAAATACGGGGCACTTTTCAGTCACATCTCATCTCTGATCATAAACACCCACAGTACTAACCTCCAATTAGCATTTGCAACATTAAAATGTGGCCATTTAGATAATATGGCATGCTCTCAATGACCTACCACGAGTTATTAATCTACTTATAATGAAATCACAAGGAAGTAAACAAATTATTTAATTCGTTACGTTGTTCTATATCAACATGATTAAATAAAAATAAGCAGAAAATATTGAGTAATTTTCAAAATAAATTATTCAAGTCGATTGCTTAGGTTTTTGCGATTGGCACACGTAACTGTTTTAATATATATAATATATAAATATTCACGAACTATAAATCGCGTACATTTATATATTATATTTGGACCCTTTACATGTCCTTTGGTTACGGCGGACTCAGACCCGAAACGTTGGTTTCTTTGTAAAAACAAGTATATTTAGATCCGAAAAAATAATTTCGTTTCCTATTAGTAGTAATTCAAGTTTAAAAAACGTTTGGAACGTACAAATATAATATTAGAACGACTTAAGACGCCATTTTGTATGGGACAGTAGAATGTTTCTTTTGTTAGTTTTCACAAAAAAAAATGAATAAAAAGGTCCTCTAAAAAAACTCGAAAAGAAGTCAAAATATGTTTACAAAGTTCGATACAAAATTTCATGTTCTGTCTAATAATTTTGACTAAATTATAATTAGTCAAGACATAACTTCTTGACTAATTATAATTTAGTCAAAATTATTTACAAGTTTACTGACAATTAGTTATACCCTATATTGATATAAAATTTGTAAATACATCCGGTTAACGATGATACTACTCTAGTAACACAACCACGAACTACGATTGTTTAAAAAAACATTTTGCATTATTATTAAGTTTCGGAGTATTTTTCTAGTTTTTTTAATGTAAACTTAATTCAAGTTTTAGATGCCTTAAGTAAATTATTAACATACCTTTATATATGAAAGAATCTTGGTTCACACAATTCTTCTTAAAACTTTCAATTTGTTTATTATTCTCGTATTAAAATACAAAATACAATGTCACGTTCGGCAGACGTGCTTGCCTTGTTGTGAAACACTAGTAAATGGTGTAGCCAACCAAGCACACTGATTATATTAGCACCTAAACGGTCCGTCAATCTTCTTTGGAATGAATTAAATACATAATGGGATATTTATTTGTACAATGTTGTCAACCCCGCATTAAACAACTATTTTAATGTTATAATACCAAGCGACAAGTAGAACAAGAATATATAATAAAAAACTTTATTATACTCTTATTATTATTACTACTAAAACTTTTAAATATATATATTACATTTACCAACAACACATTTTTAAGTTTTTGTTGTACATACTATTAAAATTTGTATTTAATAACGCCTCCCGCGTGCTGGTCATTCATAAAAATAATTTATGTGTCCATTAAAGACGGGAAATTGTAGCTTTTTAAAAAAGCGTGCTTTTTAGACGCTTTTCACTTAAACGCTTTTTAGTTTAAAACTTAAAAAATCGTTTAGAAAAATGTTTAATCGCATAGAGTTTTACGTTAAAAAAAGGTTGCAACGTTGTGTTGATAGCGAAAAGCAAGAGTAGACCACCAAAAGTTTTAATTTAAGTATGTTTACTTGTAAAACACGAATTTTATTTTTGTTTATAAAATTATTATACACATTAACGAAATAATTTGTTTAGGAAACATAAGTGGTGGGACTTCAAATTTAGGCACGTTGTAAAAAATGAAACTGTTGAGTATAGAACGACTAACGCTTACGCATAAAATAAAAAGCGTGGTGTGTTTATTTAAAAAAGCAAACTTTTTTAGGTGCTTTTCGTTGGTGCTTATATTTTTAATAAGATTTTTTTCTTGGATAGAATCACTTTGAGCCAGATCTTCATTAAATGATCGGGATCCATGTTAAATATTTTGTATTGTGTTTTTAAATAGTGAAATTTCAGGCACATGGGACTTGTCAACTTGTGTCTCAGTGTGACGGGCGCAGTAGCAGTGCCCCTTAGATTTTTGCGATTTAAAGCTCTGAGTGGCACTGCAACCGTTATGGACAGGTGTGTAGCTTACCATCGGACGCACGACTTGTTCGTCCCGACACTTGATATTATAAAAAAAAATGTAATATTATTTCTTTTAAATTAAATTAGTCGTAAAAGTTTTAGTTTTTATTTCGAACCTACGGCTACTGCTTTGTATTACTGGATTATATAATACTCGCTAACATTATATTATATACAAATGTTACGTTGAATTATTATAACATAATGGTATCCATTGTGAATAGTTTTAATAAATCGTGTTATCAGAATTCGCAATACAATTACGCGAATGTGCATAACGTTCTGCGTTACTTATCTCTACTTATCACGAATGTAGATAATTATAATGGAGAATTTAAATATAAAGATATTACCTATAGATTTTGCTCACGTTAGTAATTCTACAAAATTACAAGATTCGAAGTTTTTACTCTTTATAAAGTTTTTATAATATGTTGACGGGCACGTCATATAGCCGAAACATTTAAATGAATGGCTTAAATAAATACCTACATATTTTCTTGTACAGGCTCTCCCACGACAATGGGTCACTGAAGAAAGGTGCTTGAAATATTGTAGATAGACTATTTTGTTTTATGGAGACATAAAATTGTTTGCCTCCTTTGGGAATCGAACTGACCAAATGCGAAATAAACACGCATTTTCATCAAAAAGATCAATTATAAGGGTGCGTACAGATCTGGCGAATGAGTCGCGAGTTGCGCACGTGAGTAGTGTAATCTGTTCGCGTGCCGTTTGCGCGCCATATATACTAACATTTATTTAAATGCACGCATGCAGCACCGTTCAGCGCACCAGCATTCGTGCATAGCGCGTGCAGCACGGTCGCGGCACATTAGTCAGATTTGTACCCACCCAAAAGTATTAATTTCTTATAAGTAACATAGTATATTAATCGAAAAGAACAAGTCATTTAAAAAAAAATTGGAACTGTCAATGTTAAAATGAAAATTACTGTTCAACAGTAGAGCTCCTTGTGAAAGAGTTTGTCCAGGGAAGTACTGCCATCTTACCCATCTCTGCCGCCAAGTAGTGTGAGGATTACTGAGTTCCGGTCTTGAAAGGGTATGGGTGTTGGTGAACCTACAGGCACATGGGACTGTCAACTTGACTCTCAGGGTGACAGGCACAGTGGCAGTGCTGTCCAGATATTTGCGATTTAAAGCTCTAAGTGGGACTATACATGCTATGTACAGACGTATCGCTACTCTAGTATAATAATAATAACGCACACACTCAAGATAGCCCCGCACTAGGGAATACCCTGTGTCGCGGGTGCCATGGACACACACATAGACAACCACAAATTACACCCAAATTGACGAGATAAATAAATGTAGGCCATACACATATTTCTCCCGGCCTGGGAATCGAACCCAGGACCTCTGCATGGCAGTCATGGTAACCGTTCGCCCACAGAGGCAGGTATCATAAAAACAATTAATTATCAAATGTTCAAAATGTGATACATCTTCTTGTATTGAAACTTGCATAAAGATAATTTTTTTTTTCGGCTGTGCAGTGTGTGTGAAGTTTGAATTATAATTCATTTTCCTAAACTATATAATACTTATATTATATACAGGTAAGGTAACAATAAAGCTTAAATACTAGAAAATAAAACTACACCCTAAACCAACCCGGGACAAGGTGCCCAAGATGCTAACAGCGTTATACCTTTGTATGGTTACGCTAATGCGTTGGGCAAGGTAGCTGCAAGGTTTCCCAGACAGTCTATTAATTTGTTTAATAAAATTTTGTACAGATGAAGGGCACCGGGACCCCACGGGCCAAGAGTTTTGACTCCAAAGGCTATAAATAGATAGTCGAAACGAGATCCTGGTACTTATCATTTTTTATTCATTCCGCCAGCCCAGCTGCGGAGCCAGCCCTCTTACTGGTGATGGGATGAGGAAAGTGTGTCAGCACACGTTGCGTCCCACACCAGTGCCCTTCGTTTACTCCAAGAGTCATATCCTAAATTTAAAATTTCTTTTCTTTTAATTAATGTTATATGTTACTTAAGAAGTAATTAATGCTTATAATTAAACCTTTCAATGGACATCACAGAAATACAGCATGTTTATTTCACATTTTAGGGTTCGATTCCTAGACAAACAAGCAAGTTTTTAAAACTTTTTGAATGCAGTATTAATTGCGTTTAAAAATAAAGTAACATCCCCATGAAGCAAAATATCCGATCTAGAATATTTAAATCACTTTACCTCCGTGTCCCATAACCGTGAGACTGCCTGTACAGAAAGAAATGAAGATAGCATTTGTCACTTCTTTTTTACGTCTTGATTTGATTTATTAAAAATGTAATTTGTTAATAACTTTTCGAATATGTGGTTTCTTTACACTAGCTACCTAGCTATTAAGCTATGTATACAAAATACGAGACAAAGACATTAATTTGTCGGCGTAGCTTAGTTAAGCACTTTAGACAAATAACATTCTTATTTACATTATTTACGTTATCATTAACATTCCAAAACCAACGCAGTTGCGACACTTTTTATTGTATTTTTACGTTACGTGATTGCAAATTTTTTATACACATAAATACACTTCGCGAGCTTCTGATTAGAAAACTGAAGCATCCGAATACCAACAAAGGACTGTCGACAACAGATCCCACGCTGATCAAAAGCAAATTCTAAACACGATGACATTTGAAAAGTAACAAAAGCCGGATGCTGGAAGTAAGTACGTGAAACGAATTTCCCAAATCGTAACAAATTAGTAACATTGTAAACTATGTTACAAATAGTTTTGTAATTGACATTGGCACGTGTGATGTTGAATTGACAATGTTCGCAGAATCAAATGCGACTGCAAAATTAACAATACTCTTTTTTATGATAAACAAGTGACAGAATGAATAAGTCGTGCGGTAGTAAGGGACACGCCCGCCCGTAAAAATTGCAATGCCACTCAGAGCTTTAAATCACAAATATCAGAAAGGCACAACGGAAAAAGGAAACGCTCACAGAAAAAGAGGGGCAGAGCTCTAGAAGAGCTCTTTGAGAAAGAGTTCATCCAGGGAAGTACTACCACCTTACCTATTTCTGCCAGCCAAGTAGTAATGTAAGCATTACTGCGCTCCAGTATTGAAAGGTAAGAGTGCTGGTGAAATTACAGGCACATGGGACTTGTCAAAATGTCTCAGGGAGATGGGCGCAGTGGCAATGCCCCTAGAATCTTTACAATTTAAAGCTCTGAATGGCACTGCAACTGTAATGGATAGACGTGTCACTTACCATCAGGCGCACGACTCGCTTGTCACTTGGTATTATATAAAAAAGCTCTGCTGCTATTGCCATGCTACTTTTATCGAAAATAGTAAATGCTCAATAAGATACTTGTTACACTTTTATTGTTTAACTATAACACCGTTACGAAACCGCAAATGATAATAATTAAATGAAAGCCTTGATTAACAATGTGATGGTAACCACAATCATTACATTGAAATTAGTTTATCTGGAATGTAACACACACGAAACTAGCAAGTACCCTAAAGTAAAAACCCTAATTGTTGTTCGTTTGATTGGTTTTTCTCACTTTATAGTTGTCACATGTCCACGTACACGTACGCGATGGCACTGAACACTGACCAGTTTTGTCGACTTACACCAAAAATATAAGCGAAAAGCGATGCTATAACGGTACTTTGCTGCGTTTGGGTTCACGAAACTGGTGATGTCAGGCCGTATCCATGGGAATTACGATACTTAAGAATAATAATGTAGTAATAAATAACAATAAAAACCATCAAACACAACATTTTCCTGGAATGAAACGATAAAAAAATACCTAAAAGATTTTGAAGTTGTGTATTTTTTGTTCTATTCTCCTGGATTTATTTCCGATCAATCATTCTTGTACACATGTTTAAAATGACTTGCATAAGAAGTCGTTTGCAAACAAGTTATTTTACGTGCGATGTTTTTTTTTTGATGAAACTGGTTAGTCCCGGTTCAGACACATTATTATGGAAATTTATTTATTGTGTTGAGCAAATAAACAAACATTAAGAGTTGGGTGAACTTTCGCTTAGATTATACAACTATCTATTGTACTAAAATATTAAAAAGTGTGAAAATATAAAACTATATCGTCAATAGATGATTTTTTCCCCGTAAAATAACATTCGACGTAGGTAGGTGCTATAAAAGTTATTAAGTCTCTCTCTCTTAGTTAATAATAATAATAATAACGCACACACTCAACATAGCCCCGCACTAGGGAAACCCTGTGTCGCGGGTGCCATGGACACACATATAGACAACCACAAATTACACCCAAACTCACGAGAGAAATAATTGTAGGCCATACAAATATTTCTCCCGGCCCGGGAATCGAACCTGGGACCTCTGCGTGGCAGTCCGGTATGGTAACCGTTCGGCCACGGAGGCAGTTATAGTATAGTTATAGTTAGTTCAACCTCCTCAGAACATAAATTTGTAATATCTAAAATTTCACTTTTATTTTTATTTTGCTCTCATTTTGTTTTCACTTATAATTGCTCAATCATAACTATTAAGTTTAACCGGGGGTGGAGACCTGGTTACCTGAGATGCAGGTTCTCCTAGTTCAGGGACCAGCCTCCA
>NW_020653753.1:0-18185 GCF_003589595.1 Hyposmocoma kahamanoa | reverse complement strand
TTTGAATTTGAATTTTTCTAAGTGAGTCTAAACTTGTAGCTTTATATATAATGTGTATGTATATTTTATTTTTAAACACACGTAACTCCACACAATAGCATATGTGGAGTTACGTCAAAAACATTTATTGTTCCATTAGATATAGAAAAATATAACCCACATCCTCTCCAATTCTTGTATCGACTAATATTGTAGATAGAGTTACAAGAATAGGAGCAATAAAGATGTTTGACGTAACTCCACTTATGACACTTTCCACAGACGTGCATTTTAGTACTTGGTAGTTAAAATCACAAATAACACAAACTTCAAAGTACTGTACCCAGGTGTCCCGCGTAGGTCCAAAAAAGGAATGCTCGATGGACAGCCGCGCTGAATGGCCAACCAAATTTGTTGCACCAGATAAGATCCAAAGCGTGAATAACAGCCCTTATCTCTAAGCCGACGACCTAACTCTCTGATGAATTACTCAGCCTCCGCACCTTAAGTTCCCTCAGTCTCCACTACAAATGTAATGTGTTGTTGTCTGTGTGTCTATGGCACCCGTGACACTGAGTTTCCCTAGTGAGAGGCTATGAGGATGTAAGTTATTAATTGTTGAAAATAAAAATATGTTTTCTAAGAGCTTATGGAGTGCATAATTGACATTTGATACTTTTTTCACTTTGACTTAAAATAAAACAACAAAAGAGATCTCTTAAAAGAGTATATGTAACACGCACCGGCGCCCTTGCTTTTCAACTCCTCTTGGCAAAAATGGTTGCCAACCCTGACAGAGCAAACTTTTATAATACCTTCATTTTCTTGGATGCTACTACACAATATTGCCCAGTTTCAACTGTAATGGTGGCGTGTTTTCATCTTTGAGTAGAACTACTGCTCCAGCGGGCAATGTTTCGGCAGCAATAAGCCATTTGGATTTTCTCTGAAGGTTGCCAATATATTCCATACTCCAGCGTTGTTTTAGAAAAGATATTTTCCTAGAATACTTATACAAATTGCATTTTTGGTTTACCTGGACATTGTGTGCGGTTTTTAACGGCATTTTTAACTGAAAATATATGTTTTAAGAATACAGGTTTTTCCTATTACGCTATGTAATTTGCACTATATTTACCTTGACATTGTGTGCCGGTTGCGGGCAGACAAATTTCAATGCTACATAGTGGTAAATACATTGTATGATTAATAAATTGTAATTTCTAATACCATAAGGATTAGTTGCAACAAATATAATGAAATCTTGAATACGTCAAAGTGCAAAGCGAAGCGAAACAACTTTAAAATATACAGAATATTTCTAAAGACATAAGATGCGTCAAACTTTAAAACTTCTGCTTTTTATAATAATGCGTAGCCAATTTATCTTATGCAAGAAAGCACTGTGATGACTGAAATTTATGATCGTTTACAAAAGGAAAAAAATATAGTCATAAGCGGGATACCGGAGATTACCTCTAGAGAATCCACTAAGAGACTCAAGCATGATAAACAAGAAGTCAACAAAATCATTAAACTAGCTAATCCTAACTGCCGCGAACCTACAAAATGTTTTCGACTAGGAAAATATAACAAGGAAAAATCCCGTCCCATAAAAGCTTGTTTTGCTTCAGCAGATATAGCCAAGTCCATACTTCGTGATAAAAATAACATTGATAATACAGTTAAAAACATTAAATGTTATTCAGACCAAACACCTTTACAGAAAGAAGAACTGCTGAAACTACGTGCTGAATTCAATAAAAGGACAAAAAAAAGGCGAACAAAATCTTGTAATCAAATATACAAAGCGTACCCCTAAAATAATCGAAGCCCCGCCAAAAAACTGAAACAAATTGATACTGATGAAAAAGATACACCAACAAGTAATATTACATACCAGTTATCCAACACACATGCAAACATTGTCACAAATTCTCAGTCCGTAAAATGCTTGGTTGCTAACGTACGCAGTATAGTAAGTCTAGGCAAACTGGAGGAGCTGAGATGTATAATCCAATCCATTCCAAGTACTTTACACTTAATAATACTCACTGAAACATGGATAAAAAATGACTCCGAGGCTTTCAATCTGACGTTAGCAAAATACACTCACTATTATAATTACCGAAACAAAGAAAGAGGGGGGTGTGTCAATTTATGTACATTACAGTATTCGACATAAATTTATCGAAGATCTCTATGATAGTGACAACCATTTCCTATGGATTCACGTTAACAAATTTTCCCTTGACATTGGTGTCGTATACGAACCGGACAAAATCAACGACGAATATTTCTTAGAAACTTACTCAATGCAGCTGGAACGACGTAGACGAGCAAACGTATTTGGTGGCTTTAATTATAACCTCCTCAAAAAGAACCAAGCGACTACAAATGACAAAATAATAACAGAAGAAAATGGATTTAATATACTAAATAAAATAAACCATGACTACTGTACAAGGGAGACATAGTACAGGGTACAGGGTTGGCGCTGGACTGAATGCGGGCCGGAGTTTTCTGTTTTATTTGTTGCTGTTGCGGGCGAGCTCGGCGCTGGAGTGAACGCGTTGGCCGTGTCGCGCGCGCCTTTTATCCTTTCCGCAGCGCTTGCGGGGTTCGAAGTACGGGGAGGCGCGGGGGGGACACGGCCGCATACGAAGCTATGAGGCGGGCTCGAGCAATACGTTAACGAGAGCCGGGCGGCTCAGCTAGACCTCAGCAATACCGTGACGAGAGCCGCGGTTTTATTTAACACTTTTATATCTATTCTATAGAGGAAATCTTTTCCTAAAATAAGCTTGCCTTTTATTTCTATTTACTATCTATTGTACTTAATTACTAGTTGCGAAGTAAAAGTCCGAACCAAAAATATCTTTAATTATGAAGCTAGTAAGTTACACCTATATGATAAGTACTTAAAACTATTTTAATTTATCACAAGCGGCCGTCCCGTACAATATATCATGTATAATTCTCTCGTCAAACTCCATATTATTTACTCGGCTGCTAAAACCAATATAAAACCACTACAAATTACTCAAAATAAAATAATTAAATTACTCTTCCCTTTTGATTTCCCGATGCCTACGAAAACCGTCTTTCACAGAACCAAACTATGACACTTGCACAAATGTATAATTACAACACATGTATTTTGATAAGAAAGATAGTAACAAAAGATACTCATTCCCAAATAGTTAATTGTGATCATGTATTTTTTTCTCCAAGTCTATTTTTGACGTTTCGATCTTCTTTACGTCTTCCTTAATCCTATTTTGTTCTATAGATAGATGATATGTTGTTGACTTTATTTGTGAAATCTGGTTTGTTACAATTGAGATTTGTTGGGATATTTTGTCTAATTTATCGGTTTGTGTTTCTGACATTTTGCTTAATATTGCCATAATTCTACTCTCAAAATTGTCGAACTTATCCGAAAGATCATCATCAGGTCAAGGTCTTTCTTTTGCGGAAAGATATTTTATTAATTTCTGGATCCGATTGCATCAACTGCCTAAGGTCCGGTTGTGATTGTGATTCGCAACGAGTTGATATCGTCTCGTTGCCATCAGCACATGTAATGGAATTTTTGGTTGGTGATCATCTATACTGACCATAAGCCAATCACTTACGCCTTCAGCGACTGTAAACACAACTGTTCGCCTCGACAATACAGACATTTGGATTATATCTCCCAATTTACAACCGACATAAGGCATATTTCCGGCAAGGACAATGTAGTCGCTGATACATTATCTCGGGTCGAGGAATTGGAAGCCCCAATAGATCTCGCCCATCTCGCCCAAACACAAGCTACAGATTCGGAACTTGCTCAGTATCTTTCAGACTTTTCATCACTCCGCTTGCAAAAGATGGTGTTACCTGGATGTAGGGAACCACTTTATCGCGATGTCAGTACGCCAACTCCTAGGCCATTTGTCACCAAAATGTTGCGCCAGCAGGTGTTTAATAGCCTCCATTCACTTAGCCACCCCGGCGCCAACGCATCTGCTCAATTAGTCGCAGAACGTTTCGTGTGGCCCGGAGTTCGAAGAGATTGGACACGTACGTGTTTGTCTTGCCAACGCGCAAAGATAACGCGTCACATTTCTACACTAGTAGGTAATTTTCATTTGCCTCGTGCGCGATTCAAGCACGTACACATCGACTTAATAGGACCTCTTCCAGTTTCTAGCGGTTATAGCTATTGTTTAACAGCTGTAGACAGATTTATACGGTGGGCTGAAGTTGTCCCAATAATCGACATCACGGCCGAAACAGTGGATAAAGCCTTATTATCGTGTTGGATATCCAGATACGGTTGTCCAGTGGATATTGTCACTGACCGTGGACGATAGTTTGAGTCCGCGCTATTTCAGCACCTATCAAAGTTCATTGACTTCCAGCACAAACGTACAACTGCATATTTAAAGAGGATTTGCAAGCTTGCAGAGGACTGCCGAGCTAATGTACGGCGAGACATTTAGACTTCCCGGTGAATTTTTCAACCCTAGCGCCATTGGAAACACTGACCTGTCAGATTTTACCGCACGATTACGCTCCTTTGCCGAGAAGTTACAGCCTACTCCAGCTTCTCGTCATTGTAAAGTCAAAATATTTATATTTAAGGAATTAGCAACCGCCCAACATGTCTTCTTACGTGAAGACGCTACGCGAGCTCCTTTTCAACCGGCTTGCACAGGTCCACATAAGGTTGTATCGCGCGGAGACAAAACCTTTAAACTACTCATAAAGGGAAAACAAGTCACAGTCACCATTGACCGTTTAAAACCTGTCTTCATACTGGCTAATGACGATGAGCAATTAAAAAACAATAGTTCTCCACCAAGCTCTGCACCCACAGCACCACCACAAAACCCTACCACAATGAAGAAGGTAATCAAAACCACACGCTCTGGAAGGCATGTCCGTTTTCCAGATTATTATCGTCCTTAACCAGGCCTCTGGGGAGGAGTGATGTGGGCTACAAAACATTAAATTACATAAATACTAAATAAAAAATATAAATATATATATAAACTAGTACGTGACATATATATAACTATACGCATACATACACATAATATATAAAAGTACTATTATCATAATTATTGAATATTTTAACTATTTTGACGTGCCAACTTGTCGTGTCGTACGTTCCTGGAAATAGCGCAATGGAACGGCGCACACAAAAACCGGTCACTATTGTTTACCGCGGTCGCGGCTCCTGCGCCGGCCGCTCACGCCGCCGCCTCCAGTCGATACGGTAGGCCCGACGCTGAATGCTTGTCGCTTTGTGCTTCAATTATCTAGTTATTTCGGTCGTGTCTTAGCGTAACAGTACTTGTGTTCTTTTGTGCAATTCGCTTTATATAGCTGTGTATATAGCCGCTGGCTTAAGACGGTAAATTCCGTAAATAAACCTTTTGAGTGAGTTCGTGTGTTGGTTATTCTTAATAGTGCAAAACAACATTCACAACCCCAAATATATTTACTATAGTCATTACAACACAGATGAGAATAAAATGTGCTTGCCTAGAAGGTATTTGATCTATTGACACTCCCCTGAAAAGTCACAGGTTGTTTATTAGTCAGTTTATTTTAGCACATAGGTTGGGATGACGATGAAGTACAGGTGAAATTAATAAAATAGTTTCTAATTTTGCGCGTTTATTAAAATACAAAAATACATACGTAATAATATGCTAATATTGGTCGTAAACTAAGTTTATACATACATAGATATACTGCTGATAAAGACATTCATTCTTAAGGGTATATTTACACAAGCTGCATTCCAACTGCAACGCAATTATAAAATTGCAATTTGCATGCAGTCAGCATTCAAGCTGTTCAAGCAGCTGGCTGTTGTAAAACAGTCGCTATGCAGTGAAGGCGCGTTTCCATTACGTCGTGACGACAGATAGTCGTGCACTTTAAAGTGTCGTGGCTTGTATATTTAAATGAAGCTGTTCACATATAGTGAAACAAGATTAACTGTCGTTCATGACTTTTTTGACGTTACTACGATAGACTGGCGTGACAATGGAAAGAGCTAAAACGACAGTCGTCAGACGATAAATACGTCACGATAAAAATGTGACGACAGATAATCGCAGCTTCAAACGATTTTGTCGTGCAAACGACACGGCGGCTGCCATGAACCGACAAATTGTCGTCACATTTAGTGGGAACAGTCGTTCAACAATAATATAAACGTCCAGGACACAGTCACGACAGATACTCTCGATATGGGAATAGGCTAGACGCTACAGTAATCCAACGATAAATAAAACGTAACGACATAATGGGAACGCGCCCTTAGTGTGCAATTGTAATGTGTTCAAACTGCTTTTCGACTGCATTTCAACTGTTATTTTGAATTTACGAAGCAGTTCAAGTGCATGTAGCTAGGCAACAATCATACTCATGCCTATAATTCGTTTTAATAATTCGTATACTTAGTACAAGATGATCTGATCATCAATTTTTGAATACCACGTCGATGTCAAGAACGTTTCTCAAAATTTATAAATTTAATAATGTGACAGAACTATTTTAGGTAACTCAAAAAATTTTACGTGACAACATTACTTTAAACTTGTAAAAACTTATCATTTAAAATTGAAATTGACGCCATTTTTGTTTATAAATGTTAATGATATCTTCTACAACTTAGGTACTTCCTTATTACATGTTAATAGGTGACTGTTATCGTTTTCCATTAGCCTGAATGTTTTCCGGTGTGAGTAACATTCAATACTGATATATGATATGGTGCGTTCCTGTTATAAAATGAATACTTAATTAAATATAATTTGTAGTAATAAAACTATGTTCAAATCGACGCGAAATTACAACTGTCGCGTAACCAAAAAATAAAACAACACTTAACATGTAATTGCATAATCATTTTTTTTCTTTTCGAGTCGGTTTTAGCATAGCTTTAGCTAGTGCTGTGCGTCTTGCAGAAACTTATGGCACGTAAGTGCAAAGAAATATAAAAAAATATAAGTAATAACTGTAGCAAATTTAAATGAAATATAAAGGGCCACAAGTTTATTTAAACTGTGCTAAGCACGGACCCACATTGTCCTTATTAAACTCGTGTTTTATTTGCGTTTCAACAGCAAGCTTGATGCTGAAGCGTTTCAACAAGTAAGGTTCAACCTTTAGTGGCCCTGATATAAGTCAGTCAATGTTTCTTTAATTTAAATAAAAATATATATACTAATATATATCATAATTTAATAGTTTAAAACACAAAACATTTACAAATTTTTCTTACGCATACTGTGGCTTATATAATTTTAAATAACAAAACAAATACGTTGAAATATACATACTTCGTTTCAATTTGAACAAAAAGTAAACAAGGAAGTCACTGATCCGACCATAGACGGTTTATTGATGGCCAGTTGTAATGCCAACTACAAATCGATTAATTAATTGAATGAATCTATTTGTTCAATCGAGTCATACTAGCGGTTTTCCTTCATAACCTATATAAGCATATTTAAAATTTCTGGAATCTTAATTTTAAATCCTCTTTCAAATCCTTACACTTAAATACTAGTTCGATTGCGATTGAAATATTCGATTTACTAATCGATTACTAAAATTTTATTATTTAATTGAATAAACCGAATGTATTTTTTCGTACAGCACTATGCAACCATAGAAAAGTCATAGTTGTATAGTTGAAAAATAACCTCACTTTTGGACTACCATTTTTTAAATACGATTGTACGATGCTATTCAAAAGAAAATTGTTGGGAAAAGTAATGAGATAGCAAGTCGAAGACTTCGACATATACGTGAAGTGGTTACTCATTCGATTTATTGAGTGATTGTTTTAGAATTTAAAGCAAACAGTTTTGTTTACTTTTTGTTCAAAATGGATTGGAACAGACTTTAAATAAATTTGTAATGATTTTATTCATTATTCGTATGTCTAGTTTAGTTTATATTGGCAACTTTGTTCATGATATAATTTAAGAGTTACGTTGCTTTATAATACAAATTAGGTACAATGTAATAGCACAGATAATGTCAAAAATGACATTAACAAAGACAGAAGTTTAGATATATATTTTCAAAGTTGTTCAGCTTTTGTAAAATGTTGCTATCTGAAAATTTTGCAATCTTAAAGTGGTGTAAACAACAGTATATTTTGGAGCCGATAATTTTGTAATAATTTTGTTATATTGTATTGATATGTGATTGCATTTGTTTGATGACTCATGACATAGTCGCTGCCAATCATGTAATTTTAGTTAGTCTTTTTATTTTCTTTTTAACTTAAAGTGTGCCACTATGTAGACTATATGATAGAGCTGTGCACAGCTGTTATAGGAGTGCAAATTTACTTTCTATTATATATTATCATATCTAATATTATCAATATTTATATTAATTTGTATTCTGTAGCTGTGCCAAGAAATAAATAAATAAATAATATAGTACTAATAATAGGTAGCTATACTAAGTTGTTGAGTTTTAACCAAATACGCTATGGCGGGCTTCATAATTATAGTTTCGTATGGACAGAGGAAGGTTCCGTTCGGTCAAACTAACTACACGTGACTATAGCGGTAAAATTTGTCTAAAAACGAATAATACTATTATGTTGCTAATTCTAAATGCGCCTTAAAATTTTTCACTTTAAGTTTTCTGAAAAAGATTTGATTTTATTTCAGTCTGTCTTTTTTGAAGACGGGACGAAATGACTTTGCGGGGTTGCCAGTTTTCATAAATTTTTAAAATGTTGTCGACTGTTTTATCTATAGATTGTGAAAGAAAATTTTGCTATCTAACTATCTAATAATTAATCATTGCGTTATTGCTTTCTTCATTCTTATTTTAACAGTTCCCGTACAAGTATCGAAATTATTATTCACGCACATTTTAATAACAACAAGCGGATTTGATTATTTATATTGAATTAAAATATGTCTCCTCTTTATATTTTTAACAGACATCGTTCTAAATGCAATGTATGAACTAACAAAAATTTACTTTTCAGGTGAACCTGTGCGCAGCAGTTCAACGAATAATGGGCAGATGATGATTCAAATGAAATCGACGATCAATTAGGCTATGGTCGATAGAATACTTATCGAATCGCTAGCTGCTTGCAAGCGGGCAACACTTTTGCGTAATGAACTGCCATTTTATTCCATCTTCAAAATAGACAGACTATAGCAATTTAGAAAATAACGGTAACGTTGGTCAAAAAACTTAATTGTGTCACTAATTCGGATATAGTGTAACTACGAAACCAGATATATTATTTTTTTCGAAATATTTCGAATTGTACATTTCTAAATTGTTTCTGATCTGGAGTACTGTCGTGATCCTGAGTGAATTTCATTACTCTGGCGCTCAAAGCACGGGAAATTCCCTAGTTTGTCCAGGTGATTGATGTGGTTATCTGGCACATTATTATTATTATGTATTATTTAAATTAATAATTTAAAAATTAGTCTTTGTTAAAGCGAAACCAAATTAAAGCATGCAAAGATATATTAAGGCAGTCAAATTGTACATCTAGCGAATAAATACAGAGTTTTCTCATCACTCGAGAAAGTATAAAAAAAACAGTTTTCGTTCTCGTGTGAGTACAAGTCAATTAGAGAATAAATTTTTAAATATTCATTTATGTTCCTTGAAGTTTATAGTACTTAATTGATTTGAAGCTCCTTTTTACGTACTCGAAAATTATACAAAAACCTACTTAACAAAATTAGAGCCCAGTCGATTTTTCTACCTAATTACCTGCTTTGTTGAATGAAAATTGACATATTTGTTGAGACTAGGCATTTTCAAACATTTAACGCACGCGTCCTTTGTTTTGGAAATAGTAATATGATAAGCAAGCACTATTTATTTCAAATTATTTTAAATTAATAATTTACATCGTTATCGCCATTATTTATTATTATTTAAGCTTATAACTAAAATGGCATCCAATACAAATTTTCTTGACTGATTTTTTCATGATATCAAGCAGGGATGTCGATGATATCAAGTAACGAGATTAATAAGTTGTGCTTCTGGTGGTAACCTATACATAACGTTGTAGTGCTAATCAGAGCTTTAAATTGATCTGGAAGGCACTGTCTGTCGAACTCCAATGGGAATGTAATTTTACCAGACTGTTCGTAGACAATAGTTTATAACGTACATATATTTCACAAATTCATATAATAGTTTCCAAGTTCATTTATTCTTTCCGAATTCATATATAGTTCCCAAATTCATTTATTATTTCCTATAATTCATATTTAGTTCCTAAGTTTATTTATTGTTTCCGAATTTATATTTAGTTTTTAAGTTCATTTATTTATTTCTGAATTCATATATAGATCCCAAGTTCATTTATTGTCGCCAAATTCAATTATTGCTCCCAAGTTCATGTATTTTTATACTTTGTTAACAATTTCGTATCCGGAATTAATCTGGGCCCTTGTATCCATCATAATTTCTTCAAATAACTTCTACTGTTGCTAATTACTTAAATAGATATTTACAAAAAATGAGTTTATTCTAAATGTTGCTTCTTATTTATAGCTATATTATAGTTAAATTAATTAAATTTTAAGTTAATAAAATTATGGAATATATTTTAAATTTTTCCAAACTGCAAGTATTGAGTGGAAAATATTCACATATTATTGTAGGTTTTGTTTTAATTCGGCGTTACATAATTATTGTATAATTTTCTTTTTAACTACGACTCCATAGCTATGTTCAATTAGCTAGTTGAGTTATAAGAAAATTTCAACTCTATGCCTTTATTTTTTTTTAAATTTCAAAATTGCCCCAGTGTTATTTTTTTTAACATACCACTGTACGTGGTAGGAAACATTGAATTATAGTCACAACTTATTCTATAACAAAACGTCCATTAGTTAGCCTAATAAGAATTTTTTTCGCTACAGAGTTAATGACCTTTTTATAAATGTTCAACTTTATTAACTGTTTATTAAACTACATACGTTTACCATTAATTGTAATTATGGAAATTTGAGCCTATTTTTCACAGAACAATAAATATAATAGAAGTGCTTACTTTGCGCAGCATGCATCCCAACAGTACGCAAAGTTCGACATACTTGAGCTCAATCCGCCATTTCTGCTTTGTACGTTATAGTTGTGTAAATTATCTCAGGTAAAAGCTTAAAAATCGCAGAAAAAGTATTATTTTGCTACTTTGGAGTGCACAAATGAAAGTCGCACCGGTAATATTGTCTATGTTATATTTAATTTTAATGAATTTTCAATTTTCTGTTGACAGCACATTGATTGAAACTTCAATATAAAGTCAAAACGTCATAACTTACAACAATAGGTGTTGAACTTTCAACAATATGCCAACAGGATAAAGTTTAAATTATATTAACCTGTCAGTTCTTTTTAAAATAGAAACTACGACCAATCATCATCAAGACGTTTCAAAATAAGAATGTGCGAGTTTTGGCGACAGCTGTTCTGGTAGTAATTGAGCCTTATAGCGCTTCCATTGGTTTTTTTTTTCTTCCATGGGCAGGGCCATTGGATCAATCTACATTGCCGCATAAAACGAATTAGTAACGAATAATATTATTACGTTGATAACAATTGTTAACAACATTACGTTGTTGACACTTCTCTATGGAGAAGCTATAGGTGGTGACTACACAAAAAGGACTTGGAAATCGCACTTTTAAGGCTGTAGTCATTGACTTACAAATACATGGACGACGGGTCTAATACAAAAACCAGGAAAAAATGTCCCAAGTCAACCTATTTAAACGTAGTGACATGTAAAGGAATATGAAAAAGCTAAAACGTTGAATTTAAATTGTAATGTCATCGCAGTACTGTCTAATTTTGCTTGCTTCGCTGTCAGTCGAATAAACGAAGACTAAAGCGTGAATGACGCTCTGTGTACGATTTTAACGCCCTATAAGTTTGGACACTTTTTAGCGCGGACCCGATGTCCATATAATTGTAAGTCAATGGCTGTAGTTGATTTCTTTAGGATATGTGTAGCGAAATGGGGTACCGCGTACTATATTCTTATATTTAATTTTATTGCAAACTCCGGATTAAAGAGACTATAAACTCTATTCTGTTCATAGTGCTGTGTGTGCACGGTCAGCCTCTGCTTTACTGATGTCAATCGCTTTGCTTGAAAGACTATCTTAGACTTAGCTGCGTAACTTGAGTAATTCTTAATTTTTTTTTCTGTCAGACATTGTAACCTGTAGGTACCAGCTATATGTGGCGTCTATTAGATAGGCTCATGCGTTTACTACGATGGTTCTAGAAGAGAGTAGAGTTGAATCTGGCGGAGCGGCGAATCACGTGTGGCGTTAATGACACGTAACCGCTCTCTACCACGCGAACAACGCGCACGTTGATCTGGAAGAAATAATCAATTAAATCAAAAATGGGATGGATTGCATTCGATAGGCTGGATCATATCTTAAAATCGGTTGATATTCCACAGTGTTAGAAAACCCGCTTATTAACCCAATATATCTTGCCCACTATGACTTCCGAGACGTGGACGCTCATACAGAAGACTGTGTATAGAATGAGAGTCGCACAAATAGCCATAGAGCGAGTCATGCTTAGCATCAAACTTCGAGTTCCGCGTTCTAAAATCCGAAATCCGTAGACGAACTAAGACCAAGGGCGTAGGAGATAGGACAACGAGTTTAAAACGGAGCTGACCGGGACATGTTGCGAGACATGATGAACACAGATGGAGTAAGGCGCTAACCGAATTGTGGCCAAGATATGGATAATATATTCAAACGTTCTGTAGCGAGTTGTGTGGACGACATTGTCAAAGTTGCGGATAGTAGATGGGTGAGACTAGCACAGGATTGTGGTGGGTGTCATTAACTACGAGAGGCCCATACCCAGCAGTGGGTGAAGTAGGGCTGTGGATGATGAAATAAAAAATAATGTACAGGCAACAGACCTTTCCCTTAGTTCTTAATAATATATAATAATAAATATATAGTCCCACTATACTATATAGCCTAACACTATACAGGCTATGAACAGGCGTGTCACTTACCACCAGGAGCACGATTTGTTCGTCCCGTCACCTGATATCATAAGAAAACTTTTTTTTTTTTTTCAAATAACAAGACGAGCAAATCGTGTGTCTGCGCCTGTCCATAACAGTTACAGTGCCACTTAGACCTTCAAATCACAAAAATCACAGTGGCGCTACCACAGCGCCCGTCACCCTAATTCATATCAAGTTGACAAGTCCCATGTACCTGCAATTTCACTTGCACCCTTACCCTTCAAAATTAAAACTCCCATGGAGCTCTACTGCTACAAAAACTATTGGGCTATAGTTCCCACGCGGGTCTAATGCGGATACGAAACTTCACACATATCGTTAAATGTCAATATGCGGTCTTCTTTGTAAATTAATTTACATCGGTGTGTTGCTCACATTTCGCTATTTGACTAATTGTGTGAACATAAATTTAAAGTTTTAAATTATTCACATTGATTCGGTAAGTAATGTTGTGGTTTTTGATTAATTTGTGTATTTTAAATTGCTCAAAATGTTTTTCTTCACCGGAAAGTTCATCGTAAATTTCAAATTAAACTTCGCACATAAATTCCGAAAATATCAAAGGTACAAGCCCAGATTTGAGCCCACGACTCTCAGCTTTAATAGGTTATCACGACACATTGTAGTTTGGGCTTTCTTCTTGTAAGTGGCATAGAGCTAATTAAATCTTAAGTGTCATGGCGCAAACAACGTAATTCACCGTGCAAAATCAGGATTTTTCCCTGTCCTCCGATCGGAAATCCGATATGTAGGAGAAGTGGGAATATTACTTCCCATGTCTCTGATTCATAGTTATTTACATCTTTTACATTTTCTTCCTTATTTTTTTATTATTCAGACTGAAGTTTGAGAATACAGACCTCGTGCTTCGAGACGGTTCTTTTGAAGTACTTGTGGAAGCGCGTGGAAAGTGCCCACACGGCACCGTTATCACGCTCGGCCCACCGAACTTCGGCGCAGAACTGCAGCTTCTCCGGATCTTGTGCTAGTACTCTGCAAAATTAGATACAAATATCCATATAAAATACAAAAAAAACTGCAAGTGCAGAAAAATAAAATTCATCAGGTCTGGCTGGTTCGTTCCCTAGCTCAATGGGGAGAGCGTCAAGCACGGTATGCTGAAGGTGCTGGTTAGAATCCAGCCGGATCGAATGAATTTTTGTTAGAGTTCGATCTTTATATTAATAATTATAACAAACTAGTCAAGTAATTTCACAAAATAACAATTGAATATTATGGCAATAAAACATCGTGATATTCAATAAGCTTAATATTACAAATATCCATAATAGTTTTTTTTATTTGAAATAGAACGATAACACAATGAGGTAACGATTATAGCGAATATTTCGTTTTTGGATTATCCTATTAATCGAGAGATTACCTCACGATAATAATAAAAAATTAAAATATTTTACAATATTTTTACTCTTTATTTATTTAGAGCCTTAGGTCGTTACTGAACATGTCAGCCCCGTTAGAAAAACAATACCTCAAGAAAACACTTAATAAAATCCAGACAGATAAATCAAAATACTACCTAACCAAACATGTGTACAAAATCTCAGCAGCGCTACATGTTGGGTCCGACGAAACAGATTGAAACCACCCGACATTAAATGTACGGAAACCAGCCTGTGCTAATAAAAGCGCCCTGATAAGTTTCGTCCGCATACACTCCACGAGCAAATGATGTACAACCTCAGGAATCCCACACACTTCGCAATTCGGTGAATTCACCCTTCGCATCAAACACTAAAATTTGTTTAATGGAACGTGTCCGGATAATTTTGTTTTTCTAGTTTTTATCCGTTTTTAGTTACCTTCAAGTTGGATTTTGGAACTGTGAATTTCATTGTAACTTTAAATATAACAGGTTTTTTTAAGCTTCTTTTTTTTCTAAAAAAACTTGTAGCCGTGTACGTTGAAAACTGCATGAAATGAAAATACCAAATATTGTAGATGTCAAATTGACTTTTAAAATCACGCGGCATTTTCCGCTCGCGGTGTACAAAGACTGAAAAGTTTTTGTGTTTCAGTTTCTTTTTATACCCGTTGACGCTGCTAATTATTGGTAAATGAAATATGGTATCTCCAAGTGGTAGATATTGTTTATTTCATTAACTCGAGACATTCTCAAACATAAAACAATTCCCAGTACTGCACGGGAGTTTTTTAGACACATACTATACAGGATATTTTTTTAATTTGTAAATAGTCACCGAATATATGTATAACCAGAAATTGTGACGAAATAATCCATCCCTGGCAACTCATCAGGCAAATGGGCCTTATATCACTTTTAAATATCAAATCTCGTTTGCGCTGAAATCACAAATTAGAAAGTTGAAATAGTACATAACCAACAACTAACCTGTGTTGTACGTGTCCGTATATTCCAAATATATTCTGTATTTATTGTAATAAAGATAATCTCTCTAACAATGGGGGGTTGTTCCATTCGGTGGTGTGGGGAAAAGAGCAAAACATCTAATTAAAATTAATAAAAAATAAAAAAAAAACTGCCTCCGTGGCCGAACGGTTACCATGCCGGACTGCCACGCAGAGGTCCCAGGTTCGATTCCCGGGCCGGGAGAAATAGTTGTATGGCCTACAATTATTTCTCTCGTGAGTTTGGGTGTAATTTGTGGTTGTCTGTGTGTGTGTCCATGGCACCCGCGACACAGGGTTTCCCTAGTGCGGGGCTATGTTGAGTGTGTGCGTTATTTATATTTATTTATAATTATAAAACAAACGTAATCACATTTAATCGGTAATGATCGGTAATTAAATATTAAATGTGTAATTTTTAAATTGTCGTCTGTTATGGCAAAGCCATAAAGCTCAAGTGAAACTGGTCGATTTGAAGTGAAACGAATTGAATTTCGAATTCAAGCTGGCCAATCGGAGCGCAGTTGTCACCGTAATGAATTTGGCAGATTAATTTTCAAACAAATAAAATGACATTTCTTCTCTATTTCAGTTATATATTCGATGTAAATAGTTATACCTAAATAATAATGTAACGTGTAATTATCTAATTTCTTTTTTAATTAAATTCCTGTACTTAGTTGTACATAATAGTCATGAAGGTATAAAGTGTAGTACTTGTTTACCTTCATGTTTATTGTTTTTGTTAAATTTAAAACTGTGTACATACTTTAAGTAATTCATGACAGATTTGTTTTTTTCTCATTTAAAATACCTTACCAGTAAATATCTTACCAGTCAGTGACAAAAGGATTTTCGCTATTAAGAGTAATTCAATTCAAAGACACCCAAAGGTCACTTTGAACGGCCTTCTGAGCGCAATTTCCTCAGAGAGTTTTTGTTCTAAATCGTCATTTTAGTCAAATTTAGGTAATTTACTAAATTTAATTATTACGCACACTCATTAATCAATTAAACCTATTTTGACCAATACATTCTTATTTTAATATCCGTAAAAGCCTTGAGAAAGGTATTCAAAGTTACGCAACTTGTCTGTATTTTTGTATTATACACGATGCAAATTTGGGACGGGTCAGCAAGTACCTTAACGGTCACAGCTATAGTAAAACAATCTTAGTAGATTGTCTATAAATTTTAAAGATGTATGGTCATTGACTTACAATTATATGGACGTCGGGTCCGCGCTAAAAAGTGTCCGAACTTATAGGGCGTTAAAATCGTATACAGAGCGTCATCCACGCTCTAGTCTTCGTTTGTTCGACTGACAGCGAAGCAAGCAAAATTAGACAGTACTGCGATAACATTACAATTTCAATTCAACGTTTTAGATTTGTCATATTCCTTCACATGTCACTACGTTTAAATAGGTTGACTTGGGACATTTTTTTCGTGGTTTTTGTATTAGACCCGTCGTCCATTTATTTGTAAGTCAATGTGTATGGTAAAGTTTTTTGCGATTTCTGACATTCTCTAGGATTCTTATCTCATTTGATCCCACATAGATTTTTAATCCTTACCCAAAATAGGATCGAATGACATAAAATAAGACTTTCGTTAATCTTGCTGATTATTCCAAAATCTGTTAAAGTCAATAGTAACAATCTTGAAAATTCGTGGAGTATAGTAGGATCATTTTCCTGTAGCTACGACGGTTAAAGCCCTTGATGACCTGTTGTGAAATTTCCATCCTGTATCTATACTATTTTAGCGCGCGATTACCCTAATATTTATTAATGGACGTAATATTATAAATAAACTCAAAATAAAACTCACTTGTGAGTGTTAGTGATAGGGTTCCAAGCAGCAATAGCTGTCTCAGCAATCGGGCTGAAGATGATGGTGTCGTCACGCGGGTCTACTGCAATACCCAGTCCCTGTGAGGACTTGCGCCCCACGAGATTAACCGGCAGGTCGGTGCCCTCTGCAGGTGGCCCGGCCGCAAGCACCGCTGTTGATACGCTGAATACTCTAAAAGAATCGATAGGTTGCGTTAGTTTTTTTTTATCTAAATATAGTTTTATTAGAATACACAAACCGGTTGAGAGAACGACGGGCCAGCGAACCAATGTACTCCGAAAATGGACATAACATCTCCGGCAACAGCCAAGCGTATTCTTTTCGTAAAATATCAAGTGCCGGGACGAAGAAGTCGCGGACATCTGTAAACTGCCCATAACAGATGCAGTGCCACTCAGACCTTTAAACCGCAGAAATCTGAGGGGCACTGCCCCTGGACCAGTCACCCTGAAACAAAGTTGATAAGTCCCTTGTGCTTGTAGTTTCATCCCGCACTCATAAAACGCACGGTTTATAAGTAATACTCGACCAAATTAGAATCTCAGTACAGAATACTAAAAAAACCGACCTCAAAAGTCATTCATTCAGGTCAGGAATATTTTCTTCAAATTTACCACCACTAGTGACGT
Source organism: Hyposmocoma kahamanoa (assembly GCF_003589595.1). Lineage (NCBI taxonomy): Eukaryota > Metazoa > Arthropoda > Insecta > Lepidoptera > Cosmopterigidae > Hyposmocoma > Hyposmocoma kahamanoa. The sequence continues at coordinate 233 of NW_020653753.1, read as the reverse complement.
ACCCTCTTTCCAACAAAAAAATAATTATCAAAATCAGTTTACAAATTATTGAGTAATCGCGTAACGCACATACAAAAAACATACATTCGGATTGAGAACCTCCTCCTTTTTTTGAAGTTAGTTAAAAATTGGAACGTAGTGTACATTATTACTTGGCATTAAACGTAGGTAAGGCGTACTATTGCCACTAAAAAAAGTAAAATAACGTGGGACATAAGTCTTAATTCTTCAAT
>NW_020653752.1:0-11453 GCF_003589595.1 Hyposmocoma kahamanoa | reverse complement strand
TTTGGCACTCACCGCCTTTATATTAATAATAAATGTTACTCGCTACACAAACTTTTTATATATTCACGCCTCGATAGGGGTTTTTTATTTGCCTCCATATTGTTACTTACGTATACAATGTAACTATTTACGAATGCTATATTGAGCATTCCATAAAAATTGCATAAAGGCCAACGTCGAGTTTTGCGGCTGCAAGAAGCAATGGAGCACATCTGGTCCAACGTATCGACTCCACCTTTGGTTTGGTTATAAAATTCAACCATTGTTGGTTTCTTAGAAGTCTCATCCAACTTTCCTTCTTCATCGCAAGTTGAAAGTAAGAATACTACCTTTTGAGGTTTGGGCTTATACGAGAGCAATGTGAGTTCATTGTCATAGCAGAACATAGCAGTACCAGTTCCACGTGTGCGCTCGTTTTGTAACTCTATCGGTATTTCTCGTTTGTTTGCTCTTAGAGTTCCAACTAAAGTCAGCTTGTACGGTTCTTTTAGGAAGCTTTTGGCTAACGGCACCGAAGTGAACCAATTGTCCATAGTTATGTTCCTATTAGTGCCATGAACAGTGCGTGTCAATTTTTTCACAAAATATTCCCCGAGTGGCAAGCCGTCTGTTTTAGTACAAGAACCCAGATAAGGCTCTGCGTCTACCATATATTTCGTGGAGTTATCTACCACCATTACAATTTTAATGCCATATTTATTTGGCTTATTCGGGATATAAATTCGAAATGGGCATCTTCCTCTGAAGCCTAGCAACTGTTCATCAATAGTAAGGTAAGATCCTGGTTTGTAGTTTTCTTGACAGGCAGCAATGAAAAAATTCCACAGGTCACGATATGGGGCATAAACATCAGCCTGTCTACGTTGTTGGCGCGTAGACTTGTCGTCAAATCTAAGGCAGCTTATTAGAAAATCAAATCTTTCATTTGACATTGTACTACGCTATCTATTTCCACAAAACGTAGTATCAAATATCTCCTTTGATGGCAAATGGTTATCCTTCATTGCTGCAGTTAACGTTAGAATACCGATAAGAGCTCTAACCTCACTAGCATCTGTGGGTCTTTGAGTGGCAGTTACATTTTTGTATTTTTTAGACTTTAGTGCAATCTCAGCATTGGTATAGGTGACAATTAGATTTACCATATCTTCCGTAATAAAAGAAGAAAAGCAATACAAAGGATCTAATTCATTTTTGCACATGCGAGTAGGTCCAGGTCTAATGTGCACGATGTTTCTTGCAGCTGTTCGGCTTTGTGATCTTGGCTTTATTGATGACCATTTGTGCTTATCTTTTCCGCGAAGCACGATACGCGATGGTATAATAATCAAGTCGTTATCATTCTGTGCCGAAGTACCAGGTATCTGATCTTCAATTAATTGAGCTGCATGATCATTTACTTGGACGTCTTGACCTGGAGGTGGATGTAGTGTCACAGAAGAGACCTCATCCTCATTAGCTGACTCATAAGCGGGATCAACCTCGATGTGGTCTTCCTTCTCACTCTCTGATGAATTTTCTTCGTCACCATTATCTGCCAATAATAGCTGAAGCTGAAGAAGAAGAAGAAGCTGAAGAATCGTACCTAAAATAAAAAATACATACATTAATTTTATGGTGTAAAAACTAAAAAATAAACTTAAAATATTAGAAACACAATAGTACAAAATATAACGTTAACACTAACCTTCGTCGATGCGACGAGTCATGGTTGCTGATCCGGCGCACACAGGCCTCCCGCACGACAAACACTACCGTCTGTCGCGGGGGCAACGGGTCAACTGAGATTACACGGGAGCTAAAATAGGTGCGACCGCGCACTCAAAATGTACGACACTTTTTTCGAATTCGCGTCGTCGTTTCAACGAAGCTTAGTGATCTAGGGTTAAAGACGTAAAATAATTGTCAAAATACAGTTTTATACCACTATTTGGCGGAAGTTTACCTGTTTCAATCAAACGGAGAACAACATCACCACCTAGTCCAAAGTCCCGTTTTTCTGTACTTTTCCCAGTGTACAAACTAAATGCAATCATGTATCCACTGCTAGAACACATTGCCCAATTCTTGAAACCAAACCTAATTGGTTTTCCCCGTATGTACTGCATGGCGTATTGTTTGCCGTAATATGGTATCATACTTTCGTCTATGCTATAATTTTCGTCTAGCTCGTAATGTTTTTGAAAGAATTCACCAAGGCTATTTAATAATGGTCGCAATTTGTATAATCGGTCAGTTGAAACTCCGAGCTCACTGTTGTCGTTTAGGTGTAGATGTTGCAGTATTGTTTCAAAACGATTGCATCTAATACTATCTTGTAGTATTTTTGGAACATCATTGTTTTTGCAAAAGTAAAGCCGTTTGTTTGGTAACTTGACGTAGCCCGACAAGAGCATAGCGCCTATAACAACATATATTTCGTCTTCTGTAACCAGCAAAGATTTATTTTTCTGTAACGCGTAGAGATTTGTTTGTTTGGCAATAAGTGTTATTAGGTCTTGATGAAAAAATAATTTGAAAAACTGTAAAGGCTCTTGACCTACTTTACTTTCTTCTAATGATTCCTGCGGCTGAAATTCTGTACACGTAAAAGTAGGATCTTGTTTCTTCCATTGTGTAGTTTTTTTTTTTGCAGGCGGAGCAGAACTTGTTGCCGTAGCACGACTAGATACAAGCGACGGAAGTGGTTCATCCTCTTCGCTATCACTACTCCATAAACGCTCTTCAGATAGATCGTGTCTATTCGAACGAAGACTAGTAGATGTTGATGGAGTAACATCATCACAATCATTTCTTACTCGACGCATTTCACACCTACTTTGCAGTAAATTCCGTCCTAAGTGGTTTAGGTTTGCTTCATGCTCCTCATCAGACTTATCACTATCTTCGTTTGTGACTTGACCGGCGCCCTCAATCGGGGGCTCAACATAAATTATGTTTTCAACATAGTTAGAGTTATCCTCACACTCTAACGCTGCTAATATTTCATGCACCGCCAAACTGCAATAAACCAAAAAATACCACGTGAAGTAGTCGCTGTGCATAGCGTCCGATTAACTGACAGCATGACAATTAAAAGCCTAACATTTAAAATACCAAATATTTAACAAAACCAAATTTATTTATGTATAGTTTCATAGTTTAACAATAAAAATATCAATGTTTTATATTTCAATAACCAAAGAAAACGATAAAAATAATTAAAAAGTCTTCCTTCGCCGCGAAACATTTTGAGTACGACCCGCCATTTTAGAAATTGCCATTTGAGCGCCATTGCATTCGTATAAGTCAAATAAAATAGTATTGCCACAAAAGAAAAACTATTAAACTACCATTTTAATAAAAAAACACTTTGAAACAAATAAAAATTACTCTTAGTAGCTTCAGTTAATATGCGTCCGATTTATCGAACATTATGCACTAATGGGTGGAGCATAACTTGTCGTCTTCTTTCATTTTCTTTATTTGCACTTTGAGTTGTTCAAAAATATTGTCATTTAGACCTGGTTTCAAATTGGCTTGTGATATCATACGGGAAACAGTCACCGGTGATGGCAAGACAAATATTTTGCTAAGCCATCTGTACGCTTTTGGTCCCGCCTTGTACACACTTAGTGCCATTATTTTTTCTTCTTTTGTGAACCTTCTTCCCATCTTTGGTTTCCCTATTTGTCGAAACTGCATCAGAGTGAAAATAGCAGCCAAGGTCTTGAATTGTTTTAATGCATTTTGGAAAGCATTGTTGGTGGAAAGTTTCTGAGCTTTTTTGAGTCTCTTCGAATATGATTCATTTTGTTTTTTTAACTGTTCAATTTGTTTGGCCAAATCCTTTTCATGTTCGTTAGTCTTTTTAACTGCTTCTAAAAACAAAGAAAAAAATAAAATGAGTAACAGTAGTGAAGCTCCATAATTTTTAACATTATGTAATCTTGTAATAATGTCTTTAAATATTTGTATTTTATGATCGTTTTTTTATGTGTAGGGTAATTTTTGAATTACCCTACACATAAAATAGAACCTTGTATAAAGTGACTATGACATGTAGGTATGAAGTGACTGCACAGTAGTTCCTTTGAATTATTCCTTCTAGTGCATTGGATCAATGTACTTACTTCTTAGATTACACAAAGTGTTGTTCTGTGGCTGTGATGTGTTTGGGACATTTGACTGTGGTCGCAGCATTGCAATATTCTCACTACTGGGTTGATTCGTCACATCCATTAGTGATCTTCTTCATTGGGACCCTGTAAATGAAAATTGACAGTTTTTATAATTAACAAGCTTTAAAGTGGCACTGATATTTACTTTTGGTTAAAAAATTTAAGTTTACACATATTTCAATAATGAATATAATTCTTTAAATCTTTTTCTATTTTTGAACAGCAATAAAGAAATTCGCTGTTGTGTCCATATTACATTGTTAAGAGGTTGGAAATTGGGTAATTAGGTATTGACTGAGATTGAAATGCACTATCTTCAGAGCAGCAGCGGTTCTTCTTAAAATAATTATACAAAAGAAGTCTGATGAAAAACAAAGCCTTACACAAACATCACGTTTTTTTGCCAATCGTAATAGTACCTCGTAAATTTTGTCACCTTACAGGGCATAAGTAACTTGCTAAGGGTAACGTACTGTAATATAAATGTTTAATTGAGGGGTATAGAAGCAAAGCTGACTCTGTCCTAGAAGATCCAAGTCAAGAAAAAGAGGTATTTTTGTTACACATATCTAATTGCCATATTATTAGTCACAAAAAATACGAGCTGCTGTAAGTGTCACAATTCACAAAAATAAATTAAAGCAAACCAAAAATAAATGATAACTCCGTTTTACAAAAGTATAATACGATGGACATTGACGAATTTGTTTCTAATGAATGGATATTATCGTCTTTGCGTCTCAACGGGCGAAACTAAGGCAATTTTGCACCTAACGATACCGCCATTTTCATAAGTTTGACAGTAAGGTAAAAAAACCTAAATAGGGATCAGTTACCAGAATTGAAAATAATAACACCTTAAAATGATCAAATCATGTTTATTTATTTTTATATTAAGTAGGTACGGTACAGGTATCACATTGAACGAATAAAAAGATATTAATCTAAGTTTAATATGATAAATCTAGCTAATCAGTATTTATAAGTAGGAACAAAGCTAAATAGTCTAGAAAACAAATCAAAGTATAATCATAGTCATCTTAATATGAACTTTATTAAACCATAACGCCTTCCTCAGGCTTCTTAATTTTTCGGTACCATTACAGACGCATTTATAATATTCCAATTCATTTCTTAAACGCCATTCATTCCCGAAGTGCTTTGTCAATAATTTGTCGACATCGCTGATTTTCTCTTGTTTTATTGTCACTTGCCCTTTTTCAATAGGGACAGGTACAACATCTTTGAAAGATTTACCTCATTCAATATTGACTTGAAATGAGAGGAATTAGCATTGTAAGCTACCTCACCGCTTATAAAAATTAGGTTTTTTGTGTTTCTTCTAATATAGAAACGTTTACAGGCGGCGAATTGAAAGTGCCACGATCCAGGCGGTTTCATCACTGTATTTAGGGTGAATTTCCAGTCAAAGTCCATACCCTGAAAGTTTACAACTTTACCATAGTTACCGAATACTTGTTTGTACTCTTCTGGGCTCAAAATTACTTCCTTTTTCTTTATTTCTCGCTCTATATTTCCGAAGACCCTATGATGGAACAGCACTAACAGTTTACTTTTTGTCTATGTTCTATCTTTTTTTTATCTCTACTCACGTCAGTGTCTGAAGCAATTGAATATATTTTACGTGATTTAAATTCTCCAAAATAAATATCTTATTTGTAGTTACGACCATTCAACAATAATTATAACATGGTAGCAGAGCGTAGTTGGAAGTTCGCGAAATATTATAAAAATATAAATAAATAAAATAAAAATAAAAACAATTAAAATATTGTATAACAAAAAACATGGCGAACTATAAAATAGAACCGTTGGGAAAAAATAACTATGAGACCTGGTGCATACAGGCTCAAGCTGTTTTAACGCGTAATGGATTGTGGAAACACATTTGAGGGTCTATAACATCCAAAGATGAGGACGGGGACCTTCAAGCGAAGTCAGAGCTGTTGCTATTGATATGTCCGTCTGAAATAAAGCAAGTAAAAAATTGCAAAACATCAGCGGATATATGGAACAAGCTAAAAAGCATTTATGATTCCAAAGGGCCAGCCAAAAGAGCATCGCTATTGAAACAATTGCTTCTGTCAAAACTTACAAATGACGATCAAATTAAAGATCATTTGAAGCAATTTATGGAAACTGCTGATAAACTAGCGGAAATGGACATACAAGTTCATGACGACATCCTCACTTTTCTAATGCTGTATAGTCTCTCTCCGTCGTATGACAACTTTAGAGTAGCAATCGAAACTAGAGATGTTCTACCTAAGCCAGAAGAGTTAAAAATTAAAATAATCGAGGAAAGTGAATCAAGAAAGCATTGCTATGCAAGCGAAAATACAGTCAATGTACAGCAAGAAGCCTTTTATGGCCAAAACAAAGAAAAGCGTAAGTTCAAGTTTTGCACTTATTGCAAAAAAGGAGGGCACACAATTACACATTGTTACAACAAACCAAGTACGTCCCAAAATAAAAATGCAACACGTAATAATAAAGGCTATAAAAATAACAACAACTCGGCAAATCTAGCCAATGAAAAGTGTCTATCTTCACTTAACAACAAAATTATTGAAGAAGATGAATGGGTTCTTGACAGTGGTTGTACGTCACACATGACCAAAAATAGAGATTATCTGCATGATATGCAAGAAATTAAACAAAATCTCAGCCTAGCCTCAGATAACTTTTACACAGAAATAAAAGGAAAAGGCACGGTCACTTTCAAGGTACCAGAATCAGGACACAATTTGTTTAATTCTCCATATGTACCAAGCCTAAATACTAACTTAATGTCAGTTGGAAAAAGTACAAGTTATGGAAATACCATTTTATTCCGAGACAAAGTGGCCACAGTAAAGAATGCAAAAGGAAAGATAACAATGAGAGCGTTTAAGCGTGAAGATGGTTTATATTATATAACGCCAAGACATGTAAAAGCACAAGTCAACTCTTCATATTGTAATAATATTATGGAGTGGCATCAAAAGCTAGGATATGCGAATGAGCAAGATTTGAAATTAGCACTAAAAAATAATAAGGTTCAAGGCATGGCGTTCAATAAAAATGATAAGTTAGAAGAATGTGAAGCCTGTATTAAAGGGAAGATGACTAAAACAACGTATAAATCAGCTTCTGAACCTAGAACTAATAAACCGTTACAAATTGTTCACAGCGATTTATGTGGTCCAATGCGAGTACCAACGCATGCAGGAAATAAATATTTCATAACGTTTATTGATGATTTCTCGAGGTACTCTCGTGTTTACTTCATGAAACAAAAGAATGAAGCTCTAAAATGCTTTAAGATATACAAAGAAGAAATGGAAAATGTGCTTGATTTAAAAATAAAATGCCTACAAACTGACAATGGTAAAGAATATCTAAATGAAGACTTTCAAAATTACCTTAATCAAAATGGAATAAGGAGGCGATTATCCTGCCCCTACACCAGTGAACAAAATGGTCTAGCAGAAAGGAAAAATAGAACCTTACAAGAAAAAGCTAGAACTATGTTAATAGAGTCAAAAGCACCTGAGAAACTATGGGGTCAAGCTATTTACACCGCAAATTACCTATCAAATACGAGGTCTGACCAATAAGTAATGAGACTGATTTTTTCGCCGCGCTTGTGGTAACACTGCGAACCTGAAACTTCGGTCGGTTAATCCCCCATCCCTCCTCTATCGATACATGTGCTCGCGACTTTCGTACGTTCGTTAGTTCTCCAGCTGTGTTGTGTTTTCGACAACGTGTTTGTAAGGCGTGTCACGAATATGGAACGACGTAATATTGAACAGCGGTACGCGATTAAATTTTGCGTTAAACTCGGCGATTCTGTTACGGAAACGTACGGTAAATTGGTCAAAGTGTTCGGTGATGAAGCCCTGAGTCGTGCTCAGGTATTTCGATGGCATAAAGATTTTAAAAATGGTCGTGAGAGCGTCGGGGATGAACCGCGAAGTGGGAGGCCGGTTGAAGCTCGAACTGACAACAATGTTCAGCGTGTGCGCACTCTCGTGCATCAAGATCGGCGGCTAACCATTCGAATGTTGGCTGATGAACTTAATTTGAAACGAGAAACCGTCAGAAAAATTTTAACTGATGATTTGTCCATGAAAAAGCTGTGTGCAAAGATGGTACCGAAGAACCTTTCGGCGGAGCAAAAACACGAGCGAATGTCCATTTCACAGGATTGTCTGGAACAGGTTGAAGCTGATCCAACTCTTCTCGATCGTGTAATTACTGGTGATGAAAGTTGGTATTTTCAGTACGATCCCGAAACAAAACGGCAAAGTCAACAGTGGCTGTCTCCTGGTGCAGCCAGACCGAAGAAGGCGAGAATGAGCAAATCAAAAGTGAAAACGATGATGATTTGCTTCTTTGAAAGCAAAGGAATCGTGCACAAAGAGTTTGTACCACCTGGGCAGACCGTCAACCAACATTTCTACCTGAAAGTACTCGATCGGCTGCGAAAACGAGTCATTAGAGTCCGTCCAGAGATTGCCAAAACGTGGATCCTTCATCATGACAATGCTCCATGCCATCGTGCCTTCAGTGTGTCGCAGTTTTTGACCTCTAAAAACATCGCACTGTTGCCGCAAGCGCACTATTCGCCGGATATGTCACCCTGTGACTTCTTCTTGTTCCCCCAAACAAAATTGGCCGTGAAAGGAACGCATTTTGAGTCCATAACTGACATCCAGACCGCCGTGACGAGGGTACTCCAGGACATTCCAGTCGAAGCCTTCCAGAAATGTTACGAAAGCTGGAAGAAACGTTGGAACCAGTGTGTAGTTGCGGGAGGGGAGTACTTTGAAGGGGATCACATCAATGTACCTTAATTTTTAAATATACGTATTTTATGGACTTAGTCTCATTACTTATTGGTCAGACCTCGTAGATGCATAAATAAAAGTATTAATAATGACACACCTTTTGAAAAATGGGTCGGTCGTGTCCCTTCTGGGTTACATCTACACATATTTGGTCAAAAAGCCTTTGTACTGAATAAGCGATACAGAACTAAATTTGAACCAAAAGCATCTACCCAAGACAGATAATGTTGTAATTAGCAGAGATGTACGTATTGTAAATAAAATGTATTTTGCAACTGAAGACTCTACAAATAAGGAACAGAATATTGATGAACAAAACTTTATTGACGTGTTCGTTCCGGACAGCAACCCAGCAAGGAATGTTTCTCTTGATATGAGCAATACTCAGCTAAATACTGAGTCTGATAATGATAGTGAGGTTGAAACCCACACTTCTCTTGCTGAAAACGCTGTTGATGGAATAGAGCCTCGTCAAAGTTCTGAAAGAATAAAGAAATTACCTATTTGGTCCAAAGACTATGTAATGAAAACTACTGATGAAATTGTAAATGATAATGAGAATGATTATGCTTACCTATGTGATTCGGATAAAGACGAATAAGACTCTAAATGGCATGAAGCTATAAAAGCAGAGTTCAAAGCTCACCTGAAAAATGGAACATGGAAAATTATAGATAAAGAAGAAGGTATGAACATAGTAACTAACAAAATAATATTAAAAGAAAAATACACAGCTGATGGAAAAGTCGAACGATTAAAAGCTAGATTAGTAGCTAGAGGTTTTAACCAAATGCCTGGAATCGATTTCGATGAAACTTATTCACCTGTATCAAAATTAAGCTCTATTAGAATGGTAATGGCAAATGCTATTGAAAATAACTTAAATATAGAAATGTTAGATGTCACAACTGCATTTCTAAATGGAGACTTGCATGAAAAAATCTATATGAAAATACCTGATCAAATGCAAAAAATCCTATGCGAGATAATACAAAATGACGAAGAACAATCGGAAGCAGCAAGGATTATGCTACAAGATTTAAAAAATAATATAAAAAAAGCCTAAAGTATGCCTTTTACAGAAAGCGCTGTATGGCTTAAAACAAGCGCCAAGACAATGGTTTGAAAAACTTGACAGTACTTTAAAAGCTTTGAATTTCTTCCCATCCTATGCTGATCCCTGCGTATATAGACTTAATGTGAAAGGGGGAGAGGAAGATATTATTAACATCGCTATATACGTTGATGACATTATTGTTACTTTTAAAGGTAATAAATGGAATGACGTTAAACAAAGGTTGTTAAAAACGTTTTGTATGAGAGAACTTAAAGTAGATCAAATATTGGGCATAAAAATTGAATATAATAAACTTGAAAACACATTAAAAATGTCGCAATCTACATATATCAAAAAACTACTTAAAACCTATGGCATGGAAGACTGCAAGCCGTCAAAAACTCCAATGGAACCTGGCACAAAGTTTTTAAAGGGTCCAGCTAAAGCACAAACAAATATCAATGATTATCCGTACCAAAACTTGATTGGAGGTCTAATGTATTTGGCAGTGGCCACAAGGCCAGATATCTCCTACGCAGTATCCTATATGAGTCAGTTCAACAATTGTTATACTAAAGAACACCATCACCTACAGGAGAGCACAGAAGCCAATAGAAGGTTTCTCAGATGCCAACTGGGCTACGTGTGAAATTGACCGTAGATCATATAGTGGGTACTGTTTTACATATGCCAGTGGTATTGTAAGCTGGGAATCTAAGAAACAACGAACTGTGGCTCTCTCAACCGCAGAGAGTGAATATATGGCATTGACCGAAGCAGCTAAGGAAGCCATGTACTTGCTACAATTGTGTGAAGATCTTGGAATTGATCAAAAGGTCATGGTCTTATATAATGACAATCAGGCAGCACAACAGTTAGCAAGAAATCCGATTGACAAACGTTCGAAACATATTCAAATAAGAAGACACTTTATTAAAGAAAAGGTGTCTGAAGGTTTCATTAAGCTGTAATATAAAAGAACCGATGAATTAGAAGCTGATAATGTTCACTAAGGCTTTACCAGGGGGCCAATCGCGCTATTTTCGCAAGGTTTAACCTTACAACATTTGAGGTTATGGTTTTGGTTAATTAATGGTTCTACCGACGCACAAAATGCAATCGCGCTATCAGTTTTAATGAACCTAAACCTCAAATTAACCTCAAACTATAACCTCGTATTAAATTTTAAGAGACGTGCCTTGACTTCCTAAAACCGACTAAATTTTACCATAAAACGCACTGAAATGTCAATATCTACGAATTCAAGTCTATAAAAGAGCGATTTAAAAAAGTGTGTAAAAGAAATGTCATTAAATTCTATTGTAAACAAACATAGGGTAAAATACCCAATAGTCAGCCTTTTAGTGAGAAATTAAATTT
>NW_020653751.1:19540-41657 GCF_003589595.1 Hyposmocoma kahamanoa | reverse complement strand
GCTTATGAACAGATGTTCATATGAGTGTCAACAGCGCGTCAGTCGTCGTTCAAATGTGATACATGATTATTTTGTGGAAAAAATAGAAATATGCCAAATTGTGCCATTATATCATATCGCGTAAATAGCCAAAGTTTACAAAATACTAAAACTCGGTATTTTCTAATATTTTGAACAATACAATACTATAATTTCGAAACAAAACTATTTTCTTGCAACCCGGTAATAACAATATACATTGGTTGCTAGCCATCGCTGCCGTGAAAAGAACAATTCGAATGATGGTCAATGAATTGCTTGCACTAGGGTCGTATTACACTTGGTACTGGGTCCGCGTGTTGTAATCAAATTATCGATATGTAGAAACTCTGTATTTAGAAACCCGGTTTTGGTTTAGTTCAAAATTTTTTTTTATTATAGCGGTACCAATGTGTAAACATAAATTGTTTACAGGTATTTAAAAGTTAACAATTTTGATTACTTAGATTACTTAAATGTTTGGCTAACACTCGCATGTAAAAACGATATATTAATGGAAAAAAAGGAAATAAAGATAGAAGAGGTACAGTTTCGATAATTTTACAATGCACGTAAGCTCGTGGAGTATCAAATGAAGACTTTATGAGATTGGAGATTTTCTTTCCCTTATCTACATAATTCTTATCTCCCTACTTGCTTATTATACGTATACGTAATATTCATCTGCTCGAGTTCTTAGTTTTATCACAGGAATAATTTACATTAGCAGTTTTTGTATTGATTTTTTTAGTTTTCCTCTCCGGATCTTTTTAAAGGCGAAATGGGCTGAAGCAACAGGCAGTAAAAGCTGGGTATCTACTAAATGTAGCACCATATGATATAGGCATTTTATGACATCACAATAAATTATATACATATGAATAACAACCGAAAAATTCATTAAGAAATAAATCATTTGGTTAATCAGGGAATATATGACATGAAACTCAGAGTCGCCTTCACAAATTATAAACCACATCTAAATGTGAAAACATTTCTGAAGCACTGTCAGTTATTGTCAAGTTTTCATGAAACAAATGACTCGCTTCTTCGCCTTCGGAAATAAGTATCTTCATTTTCTTGACAAGCTCGTCGACGCTATAGGTGTAGTTATGTTCAGTCAGTTCAGAAAGATTAATTATTGATGAAATATATCATATTTCAGGGAGAATAAAGATTTTTATGATGACTGTGTTTTAATATTTCAACCCTTCCAGTGATCGGATTGACTTGAAATCTAGTAGGTTAATGAAAGTACGATGAGAGTATAATAAATCTTTAATACTGTGATTGTAGCATGTAGCTACGTATACGCACACTCCTGCGTAGTTAATATCAATTAATATTTGCGTGTAGTAAAACCTTATGCGTATTTGGTGACAAATGTTTGCGTGTAAAAGTCAGCTACGCTAGTTCTCGCAGAAATTGCTTTAAATGCCGTTTCCATATACTCTGTGGTTAACCCTAATTATAGCAAGTATAAGGCAATGCCTAGTTCAATATTTCGCTAGTTATGAAACAATGTCGATAACAATTAAATGTCACATCCCTATCTGTAGATTGTCAACTTTTTGCTTTTGTTCCAAGAAGTTTATGTTCATAGGATTCTTAGCTTTTATGTGACTAGTAATAATAAAACCTTATTATTTCCAAATAAGTTTCAATTTTTTTTACCAAAAGTTTTTAATTATTGTCTATTTTCGTTTGATAATTTATAACCAATCAAAATTATGTTATCTTGGTACTAATGACGACACCGGTTTTGATACAAATGTTGCTTGAATGCCATTTCCATTCTTTCCTTTCTTCCGTGGAACAATAGAACAATAAATACAGTAGAAGTGGTTAGTTAGCATCGCACGCGTGCCAACTGTGGGCGTGGTTACGCCTATTTGAGTTCAGTCCGCCATTTTCGCTTAGTACGTTTTGGTTGTGTCAATTTTTACGCGCGAATTGTCTGAAATCGTAGAAAAATGTTTTATTGTGCAGTTTTGGAATGAAAAATATTATCCGTAGTGGTATTTCATATCATCGTTAAGCCGTATTTTAATAAATTTTCCATTTTCTGTTTATCGAATTGATTTTTTGTAAACATTATCCCAGAGCAATATGGTCGAGTTTTATCTTTTGGAGAACTAATTAAACATCTCGAATTTTGCACTCTAGTAGCGAACAAAAGCTTAGCGAGAAAAATGCTTCATTTCTTTGTTAATTTTAAACTTAATTGATCGAAACAAAGTTCATTATGCAACGTGTACGTTAAAGACATCTGTTGTCAAGAAGATACTACTTTCTATTCGTTCAGATGTTAATCGGTCGTCGTAGTCCAGCTGCTGGCCGCAAAATGGCAGCACGTTGAATAAAATTTCAATGTACAATCAAAACGTCGTAACTTGTAATAAAGATATTGGACTTTCAACAATAAAGCGACTGGGTAAGGTTTAAATTATATTAGCAGTCCAGAATTTGTTACTTCTTTTTAAATTAGAAACTACGGCCAATAATTAACAAAATTTCATAGTGTTTATCATTTGTTTGTGAGTTTTGGCGACATCGGTTCTGATAATAATCGAGGTTTAAGGCGCTACTTTTAAACTTCTTCTTGGCGTGTGGACTCTGACATTCATATTTGTGATGACCAGTACTTAGCGAATGAGACAGCCATCGAGTATATAACCAGAACTAGAGACGAAATAAGGTCCATCCACCCCTTGCCACTCATCAGGCAAATGGGCCTTATATCACTTTTAAATATCAACTCTCGTTTGCGCTGAAATCTCAAATTAGAAAACTGGAATAGTACAGCGCCAACAACTGACCTGTGTGTACGTCCCCGAATATCTCAAAAATATTCTGTATTTATTGTAATAAAGATAATAGATAGATAATATCTCTAACAATGGGGGGCTGTTCTATTCGGTGGTGTGGAAAAAACAGCAAAACATCTAATTACAAAACAAACGGAATCACATTTCATCGGCAATTAAATATGTAATTCTCCAATTGTCATCCATAATAGCAAAGCTCAAGTTAAACTGGTTGTTTTCAAGTGACGACACTCGTCAATTGTTTCGAATGGCTGGCCAATCGGAGCGCAGTTGTCACTGTAATGATTTGGCAGAATAGTTTACAAACAAATTAAATGACATTTCGTCTCTATTTCTGGTTATATACTCGATGGATTATTATCAGTAGCGTAGTACAGGTCTTCGCGTGTGCAGTTGTAGGCACACTATTATCTGTGGAGAGATTCTACGTAGACATAAGCTCTCAGAGCTACAACCCCACCCGTGCATGGTCTCCATACTTTTTTTTACCGATTTCAGTCCGCAGTCTATTTAGAGACTTCCAAGTTTGCCAAGGAAGGTACTCCGACAGCAGAACGAGTGATGCCGTGGGGTATCTCCTTCCAGAGACTTATTCGGGCTTGGTTAGTTTTCCAGGGGGTATATTGCTTTTAATAATCCATCACATTTTACTTTCGTACAAAAATAGATCGCTCCAAAAGGTGATAACTCTGTGTAGTAGCAAAGGAAAGCGCTAATGTAAATAGCAGTCCGATGCAAAATGCACGAAAGGGGGTAGGGTTCGTCGGGAAGGACGCTTGCACGTTGGAACTTACTACCTCACTCTTTCATGTCACATAGCATGAGTACCGTGACCTTTGAGATTTGAAGTTTAATGAATGTAATGTGTAGTAACGTAAAATCAATTTAAATATCTTATCGAGATAATTTGTAACGAAGGGAGAATCGATTTAGGGACAGTAATTTAAGAACAAATAATAAACAAAATAAGTAGGATCCGACAATTATATAAAAGGCAAAAACGCATATAGGCATGATGGTAAACTTATAAAATTAATAATTTCAAAATACTAAAGATGCTGCAGAAATTGAATTTATAAAATTAATTTAGCAAATGTTTAGTTTTTTTTCTATCATTACATAAGGCGATAATGTAATGAGAAAGCCCGTGGGCGTAATACAGCACATTACAGCCGACTTTGCCAGCATGTTATGATTGATGAAAAATTTGGTTAAAACTCACCCGGTAACTGCGAGAGAGCCATCTCCTTGAAACGCAATGCAGTACACCGGCTTGGCATGGCCCTCCTGGTGCAGCACCTCCGTTGCTGTAATATAACAATAATTTTATAAATAATACAAAGGGTAAGGGTGAAGTTCCAGTCACATGGAACTTCTCAGGGGTCACCCTGAGAAGCATTGGCAATGGGTGCATTGGCAGTACCCCACAGATCTTTGCGATTTAAAGCTCTGAGTGCCACTGCAACTGTTATGGATATGCGTGTCGCTTACGACCAGGGTCACGCCCTGTTCGTCCCGTCACCTGATATTATTAAAATAAAACAAAAATCAGAGAAAAAATCCTTCGAACCACCGACATTTTCGCCTAACGCGAGCTATCCTGCTTTCCCGAACTACCTTTATATTGATGTCTATTTTAGCTTCTAGTGAGAGTTAGTCCAGGGAAGTAATGCCACCTTATCTATCTCTGCCGCCAAGCAGTGATGTGAGTTCTGGTTTTGAAGGGTTTTGGGACTTATGTCTCAGGATGACGGGCGCAATGGCAGTGTCTCTCAAATCTTTGCGATTTAAAGCTCTGAGTGTCACTGCAACTGTCATGGACAGGCGTGTCGCTTACCACCAGGCGCTCGTCTTATTCGTCCTGTAACCTGTTATAATAAAAAAGCCCCACGTGCTTGTATTTCAGCAGCACCCTTACCCTTCAAAACCGGACGAACTCTACTCTGGCCGGACACAATGAAGCTATACTTACTTTGTGACAACTTCTTTACAACCTGAGTTTTGATAAACAAAAATTTCAACTAGAGTTCATATGACTTACCTGTGTGCAGGTCCCATAATCTCCAGGAGTGGTCGAAGACTGTGGCCCCCAGGAACCTGCCCGAAGGGTGGAAAGCCAATCGGGCCACACGGGCTGGACTGTGGCCTTCCAGAGACGCTATTGGAGATTCACTGTGGACAATTTGCATTTTACAGAGTGTATCGCGCCGGTGGACATCGACGGAGTCTGGGTGTGGACCGGTGTTGGTAGACGAGAAAGGACAGTGTCTCGGGCTGCACACACGCTACCTACAAACTGTCCTATGTTTCGCCTAGTGCCTATCATGGTCGTTCAAATTAATAGGAAGCACAAGTCAAGTGGAATCCCAGCCCACGTCTAGTCCCCCGGTGATGGAAAGGGGAAGGCTGAATCAAATTATGCAATTCCAAATGATAAGCAGGCGGTGTTCAAGGCTCTGCAGCTTCACCTCTACTAATTCCGAGTCACCTATAAGCTTCTTGTTATTCGATTTCATAGCGATTAAAATATGCAGTGTTGCTATTTAACATAATCTCATTGCACGATCCCGAAATCTTCTCAAGCAATGTCTGAAGATTCAGTTCTAAACCCCGATATATTTATAGTGGGCACGTAAGAAATAACCTCTGTACATAGCAATAAAAAAACCGACCTCAAAAGTCGCCCCCTATCTCCATCCCCTAGTTTGCTACCCTTAGAGGTGGAATATTATCTTCAAATTTAAATAGGACCACAGCTGAGGTACCCTCTTTCCAACAAAAAAAGAATCATCAAAATCGGTTCAAAAATGTTAGAGTTATCGCGTAACATACATACAGTCGGTTAAAAAAGGGGGGTTTAATATAGTTTCAGACAAACTGAACACGACACAAATAGCCTGCCCTTAGAGTGACTCAGACCCGCGGCAAGGTCAAAAATGGTGATCACAGAACAATAAATACAGTAGAAGTGGTTAGTTAGCATAGTCCGCGTGCCAACTGTAGGCGTAGTTCCGCCTACTTGACCTCAGTCACACAATGTTGTTAGTATTTTAAAAATAACCCTGCATTAGGGGCCACGACCAGCCCTGGTGCAGGACCCTTGAATTCGGTTAGTGTGATAAGCATGTCACCTGACAAAATTCCACAAATGCACAGAGCCGTCGTAGGCGCACGATGCCATGGTACAAACTTCGGACTTTTCATCGCAAATCTCCATTTCTGACGACGAGGACTCTTTAATAGAGTTGATCTGTTAATAAAAAACGCTAAAATTAAAAACACATACACCAAAATAGCAGCAATAAAGCTCCTTGTGAAAGAGTACATGAAAAACGGGCGCAGTGTATTTCAACGCCGTCGAGTATATAACCAGAAATAGAGATTAAATGTCATTTAATTTGTTTGAAATCTATTCTGCCAAATCATTACGGTGACAACTGCGCTTCGATTGGCCAGCCCGAATTCGATACAATTGACGGGTGTCGTCAATTGTTTCACTCAAATCGACCAGTTTAACTTGAGCTTTATTTTAATATTCAATTACCGATCAAATGTGATTCCGTTTGTTTTGTTATTAGATGTTTTGCTGTTTTTCCCACACCACTGAATGGAACCGCCAAAAAATCATTGATAAAGATATTATCTTTATTAAAATAAATACAGAATATTTTTGGAATATACGGAGACGTACACACAGGGTAGTTGTTGGCGCTGTACAGAATTCTAATTTGTGATTTCAGCGCAAACGAGGGTTGATATTTAAAAGCGATACAAGGCTCATTTACCTCATGAGTTGCCAGGGATGGATGGCCCTTATTTCGTCGGAGAAAATTCAACACACGACTGACGGGGCAGTGGGCGGCACGGCGTTAAACCGCTGGCAATTTTTAAATTTTGGAATAATTGTGAATTTAATAACCATAGGGCTTCAGTAATCAACCAAAGAAAAATATCTCCATATGAAAATTATGTGGTATGTTAGATATTTTGTTGTGTTTGTATGTATGATCGGGTAAAAGTACATGTTATCGTGTACCTAACAAATTAGCTCGTTCCTTAGACAATAAATATCCTTAGGTGTATCGCATATTTTTTGTAAGGCTGTTATTTAATAGTAAATACCTATACCATTTGATATAGCAAAAATATTTTTCCCGCTTCCCCTCCAGTGACTCCCTTTAAATAATTCAACTAGACAATCATATAAAACTTAATGACGCGCAATTTGGTTTTAGATCCGGACTGTCCACGGAGACAGCAGCTCTTTGTCTTAAGCACACGATCCGATACCACACAGTCCTATCTGTACAAACACCTCTATTCGCATGTTTACTGGATTTGTCGAAGGCCTTTGACTTGGTGTCCTATGGTAAATTATGGCAGAAGTTGTATGAAGACACAACACTGCCCGATGATCTGGTGGAGTTGTTCAGGTTTTGGTACGGTCACCAGACAAATGTCGTGAGGTGGGCAGACACGCTATCCGATCCATACAGGTTGGGGTGTGGGGTGAGACAGGGGGGGCTGACGTCACCCAGGCTCTTCAGCTACTATGTCAATCGGTTAATGACCTCAGCAGCACTACGGTAGGCTGCTCTGTGGATGGGATTTTTGTGAACAACATAAGTTATGCAGATGACATGGTGTTGCTGAGCCCGCCAATCAGCGCCCTTAGAGAGCTGGTGGCTGTATGTGGGCAGTATGCGGAGGTACAATACCTCTAAAAGCGAGTTGCTGATCTTTGAGGCGAAAGGTGCAATATTGTCCGCTCAAATACCGCCTATAAAACTTAATAGCACGCCTTTGAAGCGCGTTATTGAATTTAAGTAACTGGGTCACTGCAACTCTTAAGGATGACGTGGACTTGGAACGGGAGCGTAGGGCGCTGTCAGAAGCACCATGTTGATCCGTAAGTTTGCAAAGTGTACAAAAGACGTAAAAATGACACTCTTTAGAGCATACTGTCAATCATTTTACACTTGCAGTCTATGGATCCACTATACGCAAACGGCATACAGCGCCCTAACAGTTCAATACAACAACGCGTTCAGGATGTAGTTCGGGCTGCAGGGCCATTGTAGTGCGTCCGCAACGTTCGCAGAGACGCGAAAGGACGGGTTTCACGCCATTATGCATAAGCGCGTTGTGTCGTTGTTGCGGCGCGTGCGCACAGAGTCGACGGTCTATTTATACAGGCATGGGAGGCTCTTCATGCGAAGGGATTAATGTTATAGAAAATTTGTATTTACTAACTTCGTCATAAGGTTACAATTGTTATGTGTCGTTACATAGTAAATACCATTTGATATAGCAAACATGTTTTTCTCGCTTCCCCACCAGTGACTCACTTTAAATAGTTTTGCATTTCTTTTTTATATATCGTACTTCTTATTTAGTATGAAAAACCTCTAATTTACAAAATTTAATACATTGTATTTTTTTCTTTTGTTCAAGTGTCGCCAACTCTAGTTTCAAGTATGTACTGATAACTCGAGTTACAATTTACTTGATATATATACCTTGTCGGTGAAATGCTGAGGGAGTTTGGCGTCCGGATGGAAGACGGCGCAGCTGACGTTGCAAGTGTGGCCCTTGAGCACCTGAAGGGGGACACAGTCCGGGACAGACCACACTTTGCTTAAACCGGACCTGTCGTGTTACAAATAAATAATATTCTAAGTCAAATAATTTTTATTTCATAAGTAAGAATTATTTCATTCGTTCTTTCGTAAGGCAGATTCCCCTGAGAAGAATGAGTAAGAAAGTCTAGGGGTTGAAAAATGTTTATTAGTAGCAGTAGAGCTTATAGTGAAAGAGATAGTCCAGGGAAGTACTGCCACCTTATCTCTCTTTGCCGCCAAGCAGTAATGTGGGCAACACTGCGTTCCGGTTTTGAAGGGTAAGGGTGCTGGCGAAATTACAGGCATATGCGACTTGTCAACTTATGTATCAGGGTGACGGGCGCAGTGGCAGTGCCCGTCAATTCTTAGTGATTTAATAAGTGGCACTGTGATTTTTAGGGATAGGCGTTGTGGCTTACCACGCACGACTTGTTCTTCACATGATATTATCAAACAAAATTTTTTTTTCAGGTAATCTAGACATTTCGCAGGTCAATAAGTACATAGCGACCTCATCATAAGACAGAACTTACAAATTTTGGACACCAGAAAATTAGTCTAAGGAACTTCTTGACCATAATCGAATTATTAATTAAATATAGTAAACTAACGTCGAGTGAGTTGTTAATTTTCGTTAAATAAAAATAATGTTGTAATAAAAGCCGTTCCATTCATTCAACAATCAAGACCAGCCTCGACTTGTTCGTTGCGTCAATTGGTAAAAAAAGAATAGGTCATAGTAAAAGTCCACTCTATAAAATCTAGGGAAAAGAGTACAGTAATAATAATAATAATAATAATAACGCACACACTCAACATAGCCCCGCACTAGGGAAACCCTGTGTCGCGGGTGCCATGGACACACACATACACAACCACAAATTACACCCAAACTCACGAGAGAAATAAATGTAGGTCATACAAATATTTCTCCCGGCCCGGGAATCGAACCTGGGACCTCTGCGTGGCAGTCCGGCGTGGTAACCGTTCGGCCACCGAGGCAGTTCATATATATATATAATCATATATAAGCAGTAGATAGTACTTTACATATAACCCGTAAAAGGCGTGAAGTATCGACCCCTCCTACGTAAAGTATCGTATGTCGAAATTGCCAAGTTTACAGGGAAGCGTTTTATAATTCTCAATTCACTGCAATGAGCATAATACGTGATTTTAGCATTTCTCAATTTTATTCGGCAAAGCTCGTTACTCATATAGAGTATTGTAAAATCCTAGATGTCGGTTAGATGATCACTCTATGTCAGTAATGAGGTTTTGCCAAATAAAACGGAGAACTTTGAAACGCTCCCCTGTAAACTTGGCAATATCGACATACGATACTTTACATAGGAGGGCTCGATATGTATACATACATATTATATACATGCATTTGCCCTTCGTCCATTTGAGGGTCGATTCTGAACCTTACGATAACTCAGTTGTCGACCGAGTCGATTAGATATCGCACGATTTCTTTTCATTTGTAACAACACCCGAATCGAAAGTCAAACTGTCGTATTCGAAACCGTACCGAAATGACGTCACTCGACCGAGCTTCTCGACCGGCAAAAGCTACAAACATTATTCAAAACACAGTTGCCGAATTAAAGTTACCGAACGTCCTATTGTTTACAAATGTAATATGGAAATCTCTTATTATTTTAAATAAAGTCTGGATTTTGTTCAATTTTATTAATTTATTTTAATGCAAGACTAATGCATTCCTTTATTTTAGGCCTTTAAAGTCTTAAAAATGTATGTAAAAGGTTTTTAATTTTTCTTATGATCTATTTCACCGACTAAAGATATGGTATCCGTATCCGGATCGAATATTTAACTAGGAATGTTCTGAATAGCTCGGAAAGCGCCCTTCGATTCGAGGACGATATGCCATGAAATAATCCGGTTAAAATACCGAAAAGTACTGAATCTGGGCCCAGAATACCTCGCTACATTCCCCTTGGGGATTGAACCCCAATAAAGAGTTAAGTCTTTTGATTAGACAACTTACCAACTAGCCGTAATCAACATTTTGCTGTCATTACTGAATCTGCAGAAACTAATTGGCCGCGTATCACCTATCTGTAAATAACAAACAAAATATTTCGATGGGTTCTAAATATAAGGGCCAAACTAACAATTTGACACACTTAGAGGTGGATGATTTTCTTCAAAATAAATGGGACCACTATGGAAGTACCCCCTTTCCAACAAAAAAAGAATCATGAAAATCGGTTCACAAACACCGGAGTTATCGCGTAACATACATACAGTCGAATTGAGAACCTCCTCCTTTATTGAAGACGGTTAAAAAGGGAAAATGTTTGGGCATCTGATACGTCAAGGCAGTTTTCTTCAGAACCATCACAGAAGAGAAGATGGAAAGAAAGAGAGTTCTAAAAAAAATAGGAAGAAGTTTTTTTCCCGAGATGGAAAGAGACTAAATAATGCCTATTCACCAAAATAAACAGGCCAGGGAAATCCATTCCATGGCCGTTCGCCATGTAAATGTCGAAGCGAAAAGCTTCGTGCGAATTCTTGGAATATGCACAACATATGATGAGGTGGAAGCCGTAATAGAATGAAGCGTTCATGTACGTACCTGACTGCAGTATATGGTAACTCCTGAAGCTTTCCTCTGTGATTCTTGTTTAGCAGCTGCCCGTACACTGCCAGGCAGTTTCAAGTCTTCTCTTGCTTTATTCAATCTGGAAAAATAAAATTGACATTGCTTATGATTTATTTATTTATAGCCTTTATTTCTGATAACTTACGCACTAACTTATCTAACACAGAAACATTGTATAACATGCCTACTTATTATATGTTACTTATTTATTATTACTCAAGTTTGTTGACTTGGTACCTTCAGCTTGTCCTAAGACATAGGCCTCTTCCAGATCCATTTCTCCTTTCTTTTGCTGTTTACCTCCATGCTCCTCCAGCAACTTGTTTAAAATCGTCTTCCCATATAAATTATGATCTCCCTTTCTTCCTTTTTCCCTCTGTTCCTTTTAGTAAACGACCACGTCTGGCTGATTATGGTTATTAACACAAAGTTTGGACGGATTGAAACCTAAATAACGCGTATTCACTCTCGCCTTGAAAAGGCCCAACTTATAACGTTCAGGGAACAAGTCTGCAGGCAGGGAATTCTACTAAATAGCAGTTCGCCATATAAATGTGGAAGCGTAACGCTTCGTGCGAATCTTTGGAATATCCACAACATAGGGATGGTAAGCAGTATTTAATTGATAAATGTTTTTATAATATAAATGATTATATGAATACGAGATGGATAAATCCATCCAGGGCCCAATTATAATTATTTTTATATCTAGTAGGATTACATAAGATTACAGATGTATTTGACTAATTTATGTTATTATTGACTTTCATTCATTTTTGACATGCGCATATTTTATGGAGGCTTAGAAATGTATATTATTTAAGTTTGACATTAACATGCTTTTTCGCTTTATTTTTGACATTGTTAATTTTTGACAGTTTTTTACTAGTTTTTGACAGTTTTTAATTATAATATTTTGTACATTATGCGACCACCACTAATTATATTTGTATGTTTCAACGAAACTGGTTGTAGTAGCACTGTTAATGTATTGAACTGATCTGATGAACTAATTGTACCTACTTCCACAAATGTTGGAGTTATTTGCCTGTCATGTATAAAAAAAAAAATCGATCTTTATCTGTTATCTCTTTTATCTTTTACCCCAGCCTATGTCTGGTTTCCCGATGGAGAAAAGGGGAAGGCGGAATTAAACTGTGGGGGAAAGAAAAGAAAGAAAGACGGAATTAAACCATGCAATTCCCCAGCACCCTCTATGTGATATATCCTGTCGTGTGACACTACTTCCCTGGACGAAATTTTTCACTAGGCTCTACTGCCAGTGGCGGATATGCCCAAAGCCCAGTAGGCCCGGGCCTTGGGCGGCCAATCGTGACAAAAAATTCACTGATGATTACACGAAGTAATTCTAAAGTATAGCGACAATGAATAGATGAATACAAAGAATAGCGACATCTCTAGCCAGGGCTGGTAGCTGTAAAGGTATCTAACTGGGTGACGAAATACTTTTATAAGATTTCTCATAGATGGCGCTACGGCTAAAAAAGTCGTTGAAAAAACCAATACAAAGACACAACAAACACAGAAAAATTCGTGAGGTCCGCTGGTTCGTTCCGTGGCTTAATTGGTATAGCGGCTGGCACGGTAAGCTAGAAGATGTCGGTTCCAATCCGGCCGGATTAAAGGAATCTTTTCTGAGTGTTCCATCTTTGTATTAATAATTATAACAAACTAGTGGAGTAATTTCACATAAAAATAATTAAATATCAATTGAATAAAAATTTTACTCAAAGTACCTAAATATTTAGGAAATGAAACTATTTTTCCGGATTTAAATCGCGTATATTTGTTTTTTCAAACAAACCGATTTTTTCGAAACCGACCCTATTTTTTCATTATAGTTACAATAGTTATTAATTAAATACCTTATTTTTAATTTTACAAAGAAAACAATTTACGCTATATTAAGTTTTACAAATTATTTTATTGAAAGAATTTTTATTAAGTTCAATTTATTATTTGTTTGAAAAAACAAA
This sequence comes from Hyposmocoma kahamanoa, assembly GCF_003589595.1. Taxonomy (NCBI): domain Eukaryota; kingdom Metazoa; phylum Arthropoda; class Insecta; order Lepidoptera; family Cosmopterigidae; genus Hyposmocoma; species Hyposmocoma kahamanoa. The sequence continues at coordinate 28,561 of NW_020653751.1, read as the reverse complement.
TATACGCGATTTACCTCCGGAAAAATAGTTTCATTTCCTATGTGTAACAATCGCGAAAACCTAAGAACTCGATACCTAAATATTCTAAAGGCTCACGCACATCATGGCGGACCGGACTGCACCGCATCGTATAACAATGATCTGCCTAAATCACTTTCGTACATTTTATGTATAGAATATAGATATGTTACATATCTATAATGTAATGTATAATCACTACATATTATCACTACCGCGTCTGTCTGTCTGTTTGATCGCGATAAACTCAAAACTACTGAACGGATTTTCATGCGGTTTCCAGCAATAGGCAGAGTCATTCATGAGGTTTAAGTGTATAATTTATATAGGTCTTGTGTAAGTTGGCTGAAATATGAAGATAAGAGTTAAAGATGTCGGAAAAAGTCGGCGTGCGCCCCGTACCCTAACAGAGATATATCAAATCAATGTTCTATAAGAATATTTATAATATAATATAATTTCGACAAAAGTTGCCAATAAAGTAAATTCATTAAGGGGAGCATGCCAAAAAAGTTTTGACGTTGGCTCCGCCCACATTTGTGAGACAAATATATGCCTGAAGTTCGCGTGACATGCGACAGGAGATGTTGAATTTTGCGCATTAAAAGTACCAAATTCGTTTTAGCGGAATAACTCTAAAACTAAAGGGATTAAAAAAATCCGTACTGACAGTTCTCGATCATGCATGAATATAATTAATTATCTAATTTTTGTCCTAATAACCTGTAGCATTTCGAGGATGAATCGAAAAAATGTGAAAATTAGAGGTTATTTCGTGATTTTTATCTATCGAGGAAACTTTATTGTTTTATGTTTCTGATTAGTGTCTATGCTTGAATATATCGTGTAGTTACTCATACAATATTTTATATTTAACTTTAAAGTGGATATACCCCTCTAAAATCAAATCGAAGATTAATTAATAAATTTTTCCTCTGCTCCCTCTTAAATAGTCTACCAGTATATGATGAGTGCTGAGGAAGGGGCGGCTGGTCTGACTACATGGCCTGGGGCCTAAGGCGGACAAGCCTGCAAATCCAGTTATTCCAGTCAAAAAATACCAGTTATTTCTAGAGTGCAGTGAACCTCCACTTCTCAGTGTCTACCTACCCCAATGGGAGACAGGCGTGACCACAAATTTAATATAAGTTACTTATAAAAGTTAACTTACCTCTCTTTAGCAACGGGCAGGGAGTACCTGGCGATCCATAACCTCGCCTCTCTTAGCTGCGGGGGGCCCTCGTGGTACCACGTTCCCTCACGCCCTCTGTCCCTCTCTATGCGAGCTTCCTCTTCTTCCAGTTTCTTGTTTATTGCATCTTCACCGAGACTGTAACATTCCACATAACGTCGTCTAAGGACGTCTAATAAATATTAACATACCATTAAATACCCCCGTCATAAAATAACCAAAATATTTAATGTACCACGATGCCGGACTACCCTAGCTCCACTATCTAGATTATCCTCTACTTACAATCAAATTCAAGTTCGAATAGATATAGACATTTTTGATTCTTTCCGTAAGGTTTTCAAATATAACATTCTCGAAACGTTTCCCCAGTAATTTTATAGGTACTTTGTTGTTCTTTTTGTTGCTTATTATTATTTTATTACATTAAACGCTGTGTACGTCTGTAATAGGTAGACATATCGACCCCTCCCACGTAAAGTATCGTATGTCAAAATTGCCAAGTTTACAGGGGAGCCTTTTAAAGTTCTGAATTCACTGAAATAAGCATAACACGTGACTTTAGATTTCTCACTTTTATTCGGCATATCTCGTAACACACGTTGAGTATCATAAAATCCTAGATATCGGTTAGATGATCTATTAGATGATCACTCTATGTGAGTAACAAGCTTTGCCGAATGAAACGGAGAACTTTAAAACACTCCCCTCTAAACTTGGCAATTTCGACATACGATACTTTACGTAGGAGGCGTCGAATAAGTACAATCCTAATGTAAAGTTACACGGATATCTAAGAGAATATGTACTATTGTTGATGTACCTTATCTATGAAACAAAAATAAATAAAAGTCTTCAAATTATAGTTTGCGAGCAGCTAGTGATTGCAATCGACTATCGATAAATTTTGGTCTCGCTTATTCAATAATCTCAGTACAGTGTACTAAAAAAACCGACCTCAAAAGATCGTGGAATTACATTTATTAGCCAAGTTTTATTGAAATCGGTTACCGGGAAGTGCGCGAAACCGGATTCATCCCCCAGTTTGCCACCCTTAGTGGTGGAATATTATCTTCAAATTTAAATGGGGCCACTACTCTGCCGTCCGTTAACTAAAATGCGGCGAAGCGACAAAATATTATTTTTTTTATTTTTCAAAAAAGGAGGAGGTTCTCAAGTCGACTGTATGTTCTTTTTTTTGTTTTTTTTTGTATGTATGTTACGCGATAACTCCGGTATTTGTGAACCGATTTTCATGATTCTTTTTTTGTTGGAAAGGGGGTACTTCCATTTCATTTTCAAGAAAATCATCCACCTCAAAGGGTGGCTGTTCACGCATGAATATTCATTTTTATAAATAGCGCCTAACTTTAATTTAGGAGCAATTACTTTTAGCAATCTTTAGTTGATTTTGCTATTTCTCCAATTCAAGGCGTTTTTCTCTCGATATACTTTGAGTAGTGTCGTAGTGAGAATCTATTTTTATTATCTCCAGTATCAAGTCCTGTATAGTGGCAAACTAGGGGATATTTCAATGAAACTTAGCAAATAGACGTAATTCCACGTACTATTGAGGTCGGTTTTTTTAGTACTCTGTACTGAGAATATGAGATATCATAAAAAACCATAACCCAGTTTTAGAATATTGACATTGTTTAATGATATTTCATGTATGCGTCGTTAAGTTACGATAAGTCGAACGCAACATCTAGTTTTATCTGTTTTTAAAAGAGAATTTTGTGCTCTATCTTTTTCAATTTAAAACGGATATTGGACCATTTGTCACTTACCCGCGTTTTAGTTAGTAGACGGCACCCTCTTTCCAACAAGGATCAAGAAAATCGGTTCACAAATTGTTGAGTTATGGCGTAACACACATACAAAAAAGAAAATAACACAGACGAATTGAAACCTCCTCCTTTTTTTGAAGTCGGTTAATAAATAGCGGAACTTGTTTCATTTGAATCATCACCAGGCCATTATTCGTCCAACTGCTTGGCACAGGTTCATCCGAATTGTCAATTTTTATAGTTCATACATACACTGCATTTAATGTATGTATTGTCTATTAAAAATATAAAAAGGAGACACATTTGAATGTCTTTAATACTTGTATGTCAATTGTCAACATTCAAAACTCACACATTTTTGGCAAAATTTATCTTCTTTCACAATCTATCGATAAAAGTGTCGACTAGTGAACAACTACATAAAATTAAAATTCATGACTACTTAGAATTTTATGAAAACTGGCAACCCTGCAAATGTTATTTTACTCTGTCTTAAAAAAAGACAGAATACAGCATAGTTTCCCAAAGTGGTCCCTATCGCTACCCAGTGGGCGTTGAAGAGTCCTAGGGTAAGGACCTCGGAAGCAATTGGGGGCGCGTTGATGAAAACCCGAATTATCTGTGTGAACTACACTACACAAATATTTTTTTTCCTTGTGATTTTTTGTGTTGTTAATATAAAAAATACGTGTTTTCTAATAAAAATAATACAACCCGTATTCTAGGATAAAATGAACAACTTACTAGCTTAGCAGATCTCTCAGTCTGACTCTACGTTCAGCAGGTCCCTCCCCAAACAGACAAACCGGCTCTCCTAACTGCCGCAGACTTCGCCGGACCTGATTTGAACAATAAAGGTGGAATTTGATCTCCGGATCTTTGTTTCTGAATTGATCGTTGGGAAAAGCACCCAACATGACTCCGTCCATGGTATTACACTGGGTTATTTGTAAAAGAAATACAGGAAGACCAATGACCAGATAGGGGTGATATCCTATCAACAACAGGACCACACTGGATGGAAGTAGCAAAGGATAGAGTTAAGGATAGAATTGGAGGAGGCCTATATCCAACAAGAGGTCCTTAATCTAAAATAATAATAAATATATAAATAGTAAATAATATAAATATGTGATATAACAAAAAATAAATTTTAAAATGGAAGTAAAATTATGTAATAAATGAATGAATGGAACGGTTACAATGCCAGATTGCCACGCAGAGGTCCCAGGTTCGATTCCCGGGCCGGGAGAAACATTTGTATGGCCTATATTTATTAACGTTGTTCGTCCGGATGAATCCAGATACACTCAAAGGGCTTACAATGCTCTGCGCATCCAATATAACAACGCCTTCAGGGTGCTGTTGCGGCTGCTGCGATTCTGTAGTGCCTCGAGCATGTTCGTTGAGACACAAACAGACAGTTTCCACACAGTATTATAGACAGAGTGTGGGGCAGCAGTAACAGCATCTTGAAGATGACGTCTAAGCAATTTGATTATCCCTTGATGTGAAAACTCACTTAAAGGATGAAATCATTGTTAATTATTAAGTACCACTGTAGGCTAAGAGTTACTAACACAATTGTGGACCTATTAAGTTGTCTGAATTATAAATAAATAAAAAAAAATTATTTCTCTCATGAGTTTGGGTGTAATTTGTGGTTGTCTATATGTGTGTCCATGGCACCCGCGACACAGGCTTTCCCCAATGCGGGGCTATATTGAGTGTGCGAGTGTGTGTGCGTTATTAAATTTCAATGATATTTAAAACTGAATTTACAAAAAACTATGTTAATTAATTAAGGAACAATAAAAGGCTTTTGATTTCATTTGTAAAATACAAACAAGTTCGCAGGACATGAACAACAGTCATTGTTCCTACTACCTGACACTTTAGAACTGTATTTAGTACGAGACAAAAACAGGTAGCTCGTCTTTTGGAGATTTCTCGCGCACCCTCAGGAATTCCCGTATAATAAACAAGTGGTTTGTATGTGACGTATAGTTCTTTATGCTATAGACAAACTTTCCTGGTTAGAAGTTTGATGGCAACAGAAAATACACACATTTTCACTAATGGCAGAGTTATTATGACCATGTATATCAATTGTGACTTCATTTCCGATGTCTCTTATAGTCCCGAGAACATGCACGTACCTCATCGTCATCAGTAGACACGTTAAGCTGCCTGGCTTTTCGTCTGCGTTCAAATTCTTCCAGGAGAGCCTTCTTGTCCCTGGACATTTCTTCCTCCAACTCCATGTACTCTGAAATATGATAATGTTATTACTGTCAACAACACATATATCTCACTTTTTAAATCATATTTTGGTTGAAGCAAACGAAAGAGAGGACTAACAAAGGGCACAAAATATTTTGTTATAAATTGATTATTGAGTTTTTTGTCAAATAACTCCACTATAATTTGTTATGATTTATTATTAGTTGTAATAATAATAATAATAATAATAATAACGCTCACACTCAACATAGCCCCGCACTAGGGAAACCCTGTGTCGCGGGTGCCATAGACACACACATAGACAACCATAAATTACACCCAAACTCGCGAGAGAAATAAATGTAGGCCATACAAATATTTCTCCCGGCCCGGGAATCGAACCTGGGACCTCTGCGTGGCAGTCCGGCATGGTAAACGTTCGGCCACGGAGGCAGTTTTTAATACAAAGATCGAACATAGAGAAAAATTTCTTCAACCAGACAGGAAATGAAGCTATGACCACAATGTACCGCAATGCTGCTCTTTAACAACTGAACTCAAGTTATCAGGTAGATGAAATTCTTCTATGTATCTTCTAATAGATTTTTGTACTGGGATAAAAAAGCTTCTCACTCAGCCGGTTTATTTTTATAGGTCATACTGAAGCGAAGGTGGCACTGTGTTAAAGTGACAAAAAACTTTAACCTTTTTTAAAATGTTATTGTAATTTGAATTTGACGGTCTTGTTTCAAGTAGAACAGACTTAAACAAACACTTTTTATTCTTATAATTCTTCGTCTATGGCTGATAATTATCCAGAAATGTGTCGAGAAAAAATTATGTTTACTAGGACCTCAGCACAGGCAAATTTTTATAAAAATCATTATTAATGCATGTATCAAATAGATTACACCTAGATAGAGACTTTTTGTTTTAATAAATGTATCTCTACGTCTGATACATGCAAAAGAGTGCTCCAAGGTGGAGTACGGGTCTCTAGATTCTTTTTTTAAGCATAGACAACTTAGAGTTTAGATGGTGGCTCTAGTTTTCAACAAACTTACTTCTGGCACTCGCTGGCTGCTGTCGCGACACATTCGCTTCACACGCTCGGCTCGTTCTGCTTTTTCATATACTGACCTAACATAAACCCACAGGAGGGGATCTAACCAACTCGGAAACGCAATCAAATTCATATCATAACAAAATTTATTCTACTTGAAATAAGCATTAACAACAAATATTCTGTCTCATTTCCATAGTGCCCTCTTTTGTTCAGTCCAACCGCATTATAGCTACCACAAGCCCTTGGTGTCACTATTCACCCTTAAAGGGCGTGAAATAATGAATGAAAGCTTCCATGGAGAACCAATAATACCATGAAAATTCGTATAGTGCAGAAGGTTATTCAGTTAGGTTGTATGAAAGGGGGCTCTCTGAAAATGGAAAAGAAAATTTGAAATAATTTTAAAAATTTTGTTGCAAATTGTTTTTGATGCTTAATTCAGCTAAATTGGACTTAAATAAACATTTTTTGTTCTTATACATTTTTCTCTACGCTTTATAGTTTCGGAGAAAATTAAGCACAACATTTTCATTTGCTAAGGCTTACAAAAACTTCCAGGTCAAATGTGTGTGCACGATAATTTTTTTTCTCGAAAAATATAAGGTTTAAAAAAAAGTGAATAAAAAATAAAAAAATGTTCATTTAGGACTAATTTACCAGAAACAAAAATTAAAAACAATTTATAACAAATTTTTTTTTTTTTAATTTTTGTCCTATTTCCCTTTCCTACACTGTGACCAGTTACTCGAAGTAATTATTCTACGCAGACGAAGTCGCGGGTAGCATCCAATAAAATTCAACTACAAAGTGCGTACACTTGCCAGATTAACAAAAATAAACAATCGCAAATTACCATTGGATATTTGGATATCTCCCAACTCTTTGCCGCCACTATCTTCGACCCCTTCTCTGACTGCAGCCGCCAGGGCTGCCAATCGGGCTTTTTCCTGCTCCTCCAGCGATCCATAGTAGACCTGCTTGGCTTTTTTCGCTGGAATTAGATCCTCGTCGTCCGACATGTTCTGTGAGGTTATATTTATCTCTAACAGTAATAAAAACTGATATTAATAACTTATATGTGTCTCTAGTGGCATATATTTAACTTTAAATGACAGTTATGGGACAATAATGTGATAAAATTATGAAAAACAAGCGACAACAACAGCAGTTGAGGTTACCGTGCAAACGTCAAACACAATCTTTGGTCTTTCCGTTGGAAGCTGTCACTTATAATTAGTGTGAAACAAATTGTAATTTTGTTGTACAGATATTTATTACCGCGTCACAAAAACCGACATTATTTTAATTATGCTTATTAGTTGTTCATTCATTATGAGTTAATGTTAATTATCATTTTTTTATTTCAGTATTTATCATTCCGAATCCTTACTTAGTACGTAGGACGGAACGTAAGGAATGGAAAACCATAGACAAAAGAGCTATAGTGTACCACATATAAAAAATACCCTGAAAGTATGGAGAAGTTGAACCAGTTACATTTATTTTTAAACTCCTCGTCATCAACTGGTTATACATTCGAATTATCTGTATTTTGTAAATAAGAAAAGTACATTTCAAATGGTCGTGTTGATTAAACACTACTACTAATTAATAAGAAGAATAAGTAGAAAACACTTTTGTTGTCGCTCTCCAATCCTTGGAGCTCATATATGAGCTTTATAATTATAAATATTATCCTTATCGTTGTCTAAAATTTCGACTTCAATTGTCTATAAACTCATGTCTTCTAGATCTTCAGTGTAATTCATGTCTCTTCATTGCCAGTAATCGCAATTGAGGGAGTTAATTTACCTAAAGTATGAACGTTTTCTTATAAATACCCATTTCGTCATCAATGAGTTTAAAATTTCTTTTTTACTGTTAATTTTCTAAACATTCACAAATATAAGGTATTTAAATACGTAGGTATATGTCTATGGAAATACAATTGCAATAATTTTTTGAGACCTCGCTTGCAGTCAAAGTTGCATAATCGAATCACTAGAGTAGTATGTATTGAACGTGAGTGAACGAAACAAAAACATCAATAGCTGTATTATCCAAGAAACTTATAGTAGGTATTTATTACACTTAATCGTTTGAACTGCTGCAGTGAAAATTTTAAATCGTTTAAGCTGTGACAATTATTTTAACACTGCGTAAAGATTTATTTGACAATGATATACCTTAAAGAGTTTGCCTTCCTGTAATACATCACTAGCCATAGTTTTCGCCATAATCGATAAAGAAGAGAGAGCTCATTCTAAGCTCATGTAAACGTTTTAGTTGCCAGTACTGTTGGGTAATTTTTCGAAAATTTTGAAATAGTTTATTTCTGGAAAATTCCCAAAAAAATTGAAAAAAATATCATTTCGAAGGCTCGTATTATGTTCTACGTTTAAAAATATCTTTTAAAGTTTTATTTAGCGTCAATTGTAAAATAAACTTGTACAGCTATTTCACAACAGCGAAAAAGAACTTTTTAATGGCTCCAACGTTTTCTATCAGTAACTTCAATATATTCAGTAACTTCTTTTATACGTCAAATGTGAAAAATTTTAATAAAAATATCCGGAAAAATATTAATTTTTCTTTAACTGCCTCCGTGGCCGAACGCTTACCATGCCACGCTGAGGTCCCAGGTTCGATTCCCGGGCCGGGAGAAATGTTTGTATGGCTTACATTTATTTCTCTCGTGAGTTTGGGTGTAATTTGTGGTTGTCTATGTGTGT
>NW_020653751.1:0-19140 GCF_003589595.1 Hyposmocoma kahamanoa | reverse complement strand
AAAAAAATGTCCCAAGTCAACCTATTTAAACGTAGTGACATGTAAAGGAATATGAAAAAGCTAAAACGTTGAATTTAAATTGTAATGTCATCGCAGTACTGTCTAATTTTGCTTGCATCGCTGTCGGTCGAACAAACGAAGACTAAAGCGTGAATGACGCTCTGTATACGATTTTAACGCCCTATAAGTTCGGACACTTTTTAGCGCGGACCCGACGTCCATATAATTGTAAGTCAATGCTTTACAGTGAATTCTGTTGATATTCACCAGTAAATTTTTTGAGTAAAAACGCATGTTCTCCTCATCTTGACATTGGCGAAATCATCGATTACTTTGATGGGGACATAATTACTAAGACACTTTTTCAATTCGGCCGTGACTAGAAACTGAAACAAAAAAACATGGGTCCATTAATAAAAAACCGTAACCCAGTTTTAGAGCTCAGCTATGTAGTATTAGGGTCGTATTCTAGAACTCTACTCAATGCTCAAGTCAGGATTTGAGTATGGTTTAAAGCACTAGAAATCATACTCAAGTCCCTGCCATTAGGGTCGTATTTCCAGTGCTTGTGTTGCCAGTGCAATCCTGACTTGAGCATTGAATAGAGTTAGAATACGACCCTTAGGGTAAGTTCTGATAAGATTTTTGCACGGTAAAGGTGCTGGTGAAAATATAGGCATGAGACTTGTCAACTGATGTCTTCAGGTGGCTGGTGCAGTGGCAGTGCCTCAGATCTTTGGGATTTAAAGCTCCGAGTAGCGCTGCAACTGTTATCATTAGATATGTCACTTACCACCAGGCAACTTACCTTGTTCGTTCTGTTGCTTGTTATCACAAAAAAAACTTATTTTTTAATTCCAGATATGAACGACGCAAGATTATTGATAAAATATCATCGCATATCGACTCTAAAAAAGCCAGTAAACTAGCAGACAAGGCAATTGCACTAGCACAGGAGCATGTGTCCAAATCAAAATCAACAAAACGGAAACATGATGCTGATAAAGAAAAGGATTATAAAAGATCACGGTACGTATTTTTTTCACAATATCATCCAGGGTCCCTTATTTCCACAAGTGACATGATAGAAAAGTTGCGAGATTTGCCTATAAATAATGTATAATGTTTACCCATAATCTTTTCCCTTGTATATTTGTGTACAAATTGAATGGATTGACCTATTATGCTCTGGCCACAAAGAGACGGACGCAGAAGCGTTCCGGGCGCGGGAATTTGAATTTTCAATTCGTTCAATTAATTTATTTTTTTTATAAACACATGCAACAATTTGTACTAATTTGTACAACTTTTATGGAAAAAGAAATTGGAAATATTCTGCATTAATGAACAAAATTAGTGAGGAATTTATTTGTAATTATCAAAACAACAAACACCATACATCATACATTAAGAAACATTTTTTGAAAACTGAAGATATAACTATATTTTGTAAATTACTTTATTGTTATTAAATGTCATTTATATGCACATGTAAGTGAGCATGTTTTTGTACTTATCTAGAAGAAATTGATTAGATTTTTGCGCTATTATATCTTTATTTAAATAGACTGGACTCGAATAGATTGAACCGCGGATAAAGCCGGGAGGGCTTTTGTGAGCGAAGCTTGTAATTAGTAAATAAGTATTTTTCCTGGTATTTTTGGTCAATAAAAAATTTAAATGCTCCAGACCCGTGCTCTGTAGCCACACTTCTCGGGAGACGTGTCTCATTCAGCAGAGTGGCTTTGCCAGACTGAATGCTATCCCTATAAAATAAAAATAAAATTCTTATATTTAAAATTTACGTAATTAAACGTAAATTAAAAAATTAAAAATTGTGTTGACTAAAATCTACAGATGGTTAGTAACAAAATTACTTATGATCTAAGTGTTAGTAATGAGATGTAAGTGACAACTGCGGTTTATATACTGTTGAACCTGTCCACTATCATGCATAGGTTGATGTTGGAGCTAGCCTGTGCCCTCTTCACCAGTGCTGATGCGCGTTTACACATGATCATGTAGAAGCCTACAAAGGGTTTGGATTCAATAAGGTTTCCCTAGAACCAGGCTTTGCCAGTTCATCTGCTGCCTTATAACCCTCAAAGTTAGAGTGGCTTGGAACTTAGTGCAGGACCACTATTATGTAGGCTAACTATTATTATTATTGTAGGTATGAAGAAAAAGAAGACAAAGAAAGAAATGACAAGAAAGATGAGAATGGGAAGGAAAAAGAATTTGGTAATGGTACTGAGATGCCGACCACTTTGCCAGCCGGGGAGACTGTTGGTTCAAAGATGACCGGGTTAAGTGCTGATAGGATCAAAGTTAGTATGCTTTTATCTATGGATATTCTTTAAGTGACAAATAGATGGTTCGTCCAATATAAAGGGTTAACCGCTATCTGTTTAAGTTATTCATTAATTTAGATAGATAGATAGATAGATAGACAGATAAAACGTTTATTTGTTACTACATTCACACGTACATAACAGCAAAAAAATAATAAAAAAAACACAAATAATAAAAAAGCACAAAAACACAAACAAAACAAAAAATAAACAAAACAGCAGAGTCGCAGCACTGCTAGACACCCAGTTATGTACGTGTGCTGCAGCAGTGCAAAAAGGTCATAGCTCAGCGTCGGTGTTTACTCAAGAGCAAACCGCTGATTTTCAGCCATAACCTAGAGGTAATCGCGGATACGATAATGAGCTCGTTGACGTCATTTTTCCATTTAGTTATATTTAAACATATAATAATAATTAGAATAGAAACCAAATAAATAGGAAGATAACATAAGTATAATGTTTAAAAAATAAATTAAAAATATTAGTGATTTAATTCAAATTATATATTGTAAGTGTACAATATATAAAAGAAAAATTAAGAAAAACAAGTGAAATACAGATATAAAAGAATATTAAATTGTTAGTGGGTTAATCATGTTTTTAATACACAATATATGCAATAGGACTGGACTGATTTATTAGATCCGTTATACATAGCGAGTTTTCTTTTGATGCTGATGTCGTTTATTGACGTTTTCTATCACGTAGATACTAATTTCTAACTATTTTACAACATTTTTCCCTTTCATCTCCATATTTAACCGTTAAGTCGGTTTAAAGGAGGAAATTCTCAAATTGATTTTTTTTGTATGTGATTACTCCCAATTTTTGTGAACCAATATCGATGATTCTTTTTATGTTGGAAAGAGGGTGCCTCAGTAGTGGTCCCATTGAAATTTGAAGAAAAAATTCCACCTCGAAGGATGGCAGATTAGGGGTTGAATCCGGTTTATTACTTTTCGTGTGAAATGTGATACTTACCTTTAATCGATGGCAATAAAACTTGGCAAATAGATGTAACAAACCATAGGGAAAACAGATCTGCCGTCTGCTAACGAAACCGCGGTTAAGTGACAATATATTTTTTTGAGATATAAAAAAACCATAACGCAGTTTTAGAATATCGAAATTGTTTAAAAAGATTTCAGCTATGCATCGTTAGAGTAAGGCCGCGGCCGCACTGCTAAGGCGACTGCGACGCGACGGCGATTTCATGAAAACAAACTCATATAAACATATGTCGGTGGCTGCACTGCAGAAACGACAAGCGGAATTTATTTGTTCATATCGTAAAGAAATTTAAAATGTTCTACAAGTAATGAGGGTGTCAGCATTAAATAAAATTATTCAGCGACTCGCGACGACACTTGAATTTCGTACGACAAGTAGCGGTGCGACACGCCTATTTGTCACGATTTGCGACAAAATATGCGGTGATGTATCAGAGCGGCCGCACTGCCTGGCGGCGTCCCTGCGAAAGAGCGCTACATACTCGAGCGAAGAGTTGCAAAGGAAACAAAATAGTTTGATTTTGTCGTTCAACTATATGAGTACGGCTTCTGGTGCGGCCACTCATTAAGTGACGTCATCGAGTATATAACCAGAAATAGAGACGAAATGTCATTTAATTTGTTTGAAAACTATTCTGCCATATCATTACTGTGACAACTGCGCTCCGATTGGCTAGCCCGAGTTCGAAACAATTGACGGGTGTCGTCAACTGTTTCACTTCAAATCGACCAGTTAACTTGAGCTTTGCTACAATGGACGAAAATTGCAAAATTACATATTTAATACTTAATTGCCGATGAAATGTGATTCCGTTTGTTTTGTAATTAGTTGTTTTGCTGTTTTTCCCACATCACCGAATAGAACAGCCCCCATAGTTAGAGATATTATCTTTATTACAATAAACACAGACTATTTTTTGGAATATACGGAGACGTACACACAGGTCAGTAGTTGGCCTGTCTATATTTCAGTGCAAACGAGAGTTGATATTTATAAGAGCTGTATCGCTAATGTGTTACCAGGAATATATGGCCCTTATTTCGTCTCTATTTCTGGTTATATACTCGATGAGTGGCCACCAATTTTTTCGTATCGCCGCCGCGTCGCACTAATTTTAACTGTTTTTAATAGAGAATTTTGTGTTCTATCTTTTTCTGTTTAAAACAGATATTGGACCATTTGTCACTTTGCCGGGTAGTGGATGGCAGAGATAAGCAATCTTTTGACGTCGAGAGATGAAAACATCCTCCTTGGTTGAAGTTGGTTCATAAGGAAAAAATTTACATTTACAATATTATTTAAACATATCCGAAAACCACTTTAAAAAGATTAAGAAATGTGTATGCCAGGTATTATTTAAAAATAAACTTTCAGGTAATGATGGCGAACGCTCAGAAAGAGATAGAAGAGCGTAAAAAAGCTCTTGTAGCTCTTAAAGGTGTGAAACCAGGTGTCAGCGTGGCTGCTGCAACTGCACAGCAGCTGAAAGCACAACTGCATAACGCCATCCCACCGCCTAGCGTCATAAAACCTGTATTATATTCTAAACCTGGTGAGTATGGTGTAAATGCTTTTGTGCCATTGCAAACCGTTGAAGGTAAAGGATATAAAATTTATCAATTAATATTTTATGATTGCAATAAGGTTTGGATTTCACCGACAACCGACCGACCGACCGGCAACAGCAACGGCTACCTTCTTGTACCCTTAATTTGGCATACAGACGCTAATTCGGATTTTTGTGTTATATATCATATCTATAATTCTTTGTTTTGTTAAGTTTATTATAATTTTGCTTACAGACGCTGGTGCCGTGTCCGCCGAAGAGCTGGAGAAGCAGCGGAAAATTGCAGAACTACAAGCTCGAATACAGAGAAAACTGGCAGGTAATTTATGTCATATTATCACTGTTATAATGTTACAATTTCAAAATATTAAGGTGGATAAGATTAGCAAGGGACCGTGGTGTGTGGCCTAGAAACTTGGAGACCTATACCCAGTAGTGGGTGGAGTGAGGCTGTATATGAAGATGATAAACAAAAAGTCCGATTTTTGCCACTAACTGAACTAAAAAATTATTTTCTTATATGTTACTTATTATTTCGTAAAAAGTTTCCATTTAAGCGTGGAACATACTGATATCGGGTGCGGGTCGGGCGCGAGTCGGGTCGGGCGCGTGTCGGGTCGGAAATACCGTGTATTTATATGGACGGTACACACAAACTGCGGGCGCGGGACGGGCACAGTCGTCCATATAATACACGGTATTTCCGACCCGACACGCGCCTTTACTAAATTACTCAATTTGCAAAATGTCGCCTGGTAAAAAACACTAATTATACTTCTGTATAATGAAGTATCGAATGTGATTTCCAGGTGGAGCGCTCGCCAGTGCATCTATAGGCAGTCCGTCGGGTCCTGCTCCTCTGATCCTGGATAGAGAAGGCCGTACTATAGACACTAGTGGCAAGAGAGTGCAGCTGACCCATGTCGCACCTACTCTAAAGGTACTTTTTTTAAATACTACTTGTATCTATAGTCAGGTTGTTGGAATCCTTCTCAACAGACCAGACTTGCCTTCCATATCCTTCTTTTCTGCATTTCCACCATTGACTTACAAATAAATGGACGACGGGTCTAATACAAAAACCACGAAAAAAATGTCCCAAGTCAACCTATTTAAACGTAGTGACATGTAAAGGAATATGAAAAAGCTAAAACGATGAATTTAAATTGTTATGTCATCGCAGTACTGTCTAATTTTGCTTGCTTCGCTGTCAGTCGAACAAACGAAGACTAAAGCGTGAATGACGCTCTGTATACGATTTTAACGCCCTATAAGTTCGGACACTTTTTAGCGCGGACCCGACGTCCATATAATTGTAAGTCAATGATTTCCACAAATAAAAGTCAACTTTTATTTGTGGAAAATAATTATTTAGTAACTTGTGAGAGCCGAAACGAACCCGGAACGGCATCAGGGACCACCTCGAGAGTATACCTTTTCAAACAAAAAAATAATTTTCAAAATCGGTGCACAATTGATGGAGAAATTAGTGTATACATGGACATACTTATAAAATTAACAATAAAAAAATAAATAAAAAAAATTGTGGTTTTTCCTTCGGTGTTCATGGTATCACCTCACCAGATTCTGACTTGGTGACAATGGGAAAAATCGGGCCACAATTGACGGCGATACTGAAAACATACATACAGCCGAACGTATAATCTCCTCCTTTTTTGAAGTCGGTTAAAAATGTCAATATTATGTTTGTTAACCACGCAGGAGTATATTACCACAGATAATATCATACTAGTACAAATCTCATACATAGAAGTGTCTCGAAGCCGCTTATTCGGGTGCTTATTTTGATTCTGAACGCTGTCCAATAAACGGCACCGAGTAAAGCGGCGATGCGGTCGTAATAATGTCCGATCCGCAGGCCAACATCCGGGCCAAGCGGCGCGAGGAGTTCCGCGCGCAGCTGTCGGGGCAGGCGACCAGCGAGCCCACGCCCAGCGACGCGGCGTGGGTGGACCCGCGCGTGGCCGCCAAGCCGGCGCAGCGCGCCAAGCGGGCGCTCAAGTTCCACGAGCCCGGCAAGTTCCGGCAGCTCGCCGAGCGGCTCCGCATGAAGGTCAGTGGCGAGCGTAGTGAGCGAAATCACTACACTAGCTGTTAAGCGTAGTGAGCATGCTACCAATTGTGAGCGAAGTGAGCAAACTCACTACATTAGTTGTTAAGGATAGTGAGCATGTTACGAGTTGTGAGCGAAGTGAGCACTTTTATTGGGAAGCTAAGTGAGCATAATGAGAATTGCCACACAAAAATAACAATTTATTTATTAGTCAGTTTTATACGATGTTAATTGTTAATAAACAGGCACAACTCGAGAAACTTCAAAACGAGATATCCCAAATAGCTCGCAAGACTGGCATATCTTCAGCGACCAAACTTGCTTTGCTGTCAGCAGATGCGCAAGACTCCGACAGAGTACCAGACATTGAATGGTAAATATATGTTATTCATGATTAACTCCTTATACATGCCACTACTGGACACTGGTTTGTCTACAAGGAGAATCTGGCCCTTCTTCTTCTTAACATAAATTAAATTTTAATAAACGTACTGTGACGCCAGTGTACGAACGTTAATTTCTTTACATTTCCCTCTCAATTACGCTCTGCATAGCTAAAGTAAACCAGTGTAGCGGTTTCCACGTCTGAAAGTATGCGTATTTTTTTAATCCCATACTCTGCAGTTTACACAGCAGTTTTGATAACTTACTTACATAAAAATTAAAAATTTTAAAATTTAAACTGTTTATTTCAATAAAAATACATAAATGATATTAGTTTACAGTTGAATCTTAAAATTAAAGATTATATAACCTATTAATAATGTAGTTGCGTTTAATGGTTAGGTTGTATATAAATCATTCTTATCGTTCTTATTTGTATTTGTCCGTTGTATAAAATTTTTTTAGGATGTTCTTTACTTGCACGGGCTTTCTATTATTTAACAAATCCACAAGGAACCTTGGTAGGTTGTTTAATATTCGCGGGAGTTTACACATCCAAACTCTCTCACCATAAAAATTATTACAATTTGGAACTTCATAGATACGAACATGTGGACCACATTGCACTTAAGCATCTAAAGTTATACCTAAAAATACAACTGTATCTTCAACGTGAAATATTTCGTTTCTAACTATAATATTTGTGACTGTCTGTGTGTTCACACATTCATTCATTTCAATTTGGTGAAATTACAGGCACATGGGACTTGTCAACTTATGTCTCAGGGTTACGGGCGCAGTGATAGTGCCTCTCAGATCTTTGCGATTTGTGGCATCTGCAGCTCAGCAAGCTCTGAGTGGCATTGTAACTGTTATGGACAGGCGTGTAGCTTACCATCAGGTGCACGACTTGTTCGTCCCGCCACCTGATGTTATATAATAAACAAAAACACAATTTGTTTTTTTTTTCATTAAGGAATGTACGTGCCTGTCCATTATTAACTGCAAATCAACATTTCAATGTGAAATTACCTTGCATTACAATTGACTAACGAATAAGACCAATGTAATAAAGATAATTTCAATTTAAACTCTTCTCCAGGTGGGACAGTGTAATTTTAATGACGCCAGACGAAAGAGAAGCGAAGCGAAGATCCAAACCAGAGAACTTAGAAGACACAAGAAGCGACACCATGCGTGTGAGCGCTTGCAACGTTGGAGCTGACGACATCGTCGATAATGTAAACGAGGACGCCATTACCAATTTAGTTGAGCATCCGCAGCAATTACGACCGCCAAGTAAGTAATAAGCTAAGTGAACAATGTGAGCCCAAGTGTGAACAGTCTTATAAGGCTCTGCGCCTTTGTTACTTACTTTAATAAAACAACGTTACTACCGATATAGATGAAAAACCGCTACAAATACGACCACCAAATAATAAGCTAAGCGAGCAAAGTGAGCCCACATGTGAACAGACATACTGTTTCTCTATACGTGCTTTAAATCGTAATGAAAAAAAATTAAACCAAAACACCATAGTGTAGATGAACCGACCGCGAAAGTTGAGCTATCTGAGCAAAGTCATAGTAATAATAAAATAATAACAACGCACACACTCAACATAGCCCCGCACTGGGGAAACCCTGTATCGCGGGTGCCATGGACACACACACACACATAGACAACCACAAATTACAACCAAACTCACGAGAGAAATTAATGTAGGATACAAATATTTCTCCCGGCCCGGGAATCGAACCTGGGACCTCTTCGTGGCAGTCCAGTACGGTAACCGTTCGGCCACGGAGACAGTTAATTGTTAGAATGATGAGTAATTCAGGAGCTCTGATATATCAAGTTTATAACCCCAGCTTCTACAGGCTGTACTCAATTAGCTTTTTTGATGTTATGATAATGAATCACGAGTATTGATAGGTCTCTTTAATGCACGTCGTCAAAAACACTGGGTCACAAAATACACGGGATGTCGCCATCCTTCTTTATTTTCTAAACTTTGAAAGATACGCGTGTCGATACATTATGTGTTACAAACTAATTTTTAAATTAACGCTTGCTAGTATGGGAATAAAATAATAGCAGACAGTATCCATAAAAATCTGTGCAATAAGCGCCATCTAATTGATTTGGCTCGATATATCGCTTTTTTTACAAATAATTTAATGAGCAAAACGAGCCCAATTATTCTCACTTTGCTTTGTTGATTATTTCACAACGCTTGTTTAAATTACAACTTTCTAAAAATGAGCGAAGTGAGCACAATTTCATCATAATTGATCTCGTTTGTATTTTTGCGTCGACTGGCGATTGAGGCTGAAAGTGTGTTATGCTTAGGTAGTAAAATATGTGAATTTTGATCCTACCGGGACTCGAACCCGGGACCTCGGAATTCGCACAGAAAACAGTTCGTCCAGGGTAATACTGCCACCTTATCTATTTCTGCCGCCAATCAGTAGCTGCGTTTCGGTTTTGATGGGTAAGGGTGCTGGTGAAATTACAGGCACATGGGACTTGTCAACTTATGTCTCAGGTTGTCGCATCTTTGTGATTTAAAACTTGGAGTGATACTGCAACTGTTATGGACAGGCGTGTCGCTTACTACCAGGCGCACGACTTATTCGTCCCGTCACATGAAATCATTAAAAAGTATATAAATAAAATAATATCGTTCAATGTTTTGTTGTTATTATAAATACAAAGACCGAAAACAGAAAAATTTCGACCGGTGGGACTTGAATCCACGGCCATGCTGCATCGTAGCATTGCTGTTACCAAATGAGCTACGGGTCCAGTTACCGAGTCGCCGAAATTTGTCTTTTCATAATAATAACAAAACAGTGTGGTTATTTCACAAAATATCGCAATATATAGTTCAATGTTTTTTTAATCTATATTAAACAATTTGTTTTCACGGTAAAAAATAACGTCGTGAGATAACCTACAGGTCGAAGAAACTTTTACAATACCGATAGGTTAAGGAAAATATCGAGACGCAACATGCGCTTGCGCATCAAAAGAAGACATGGAACCCTCAATATTATTATATTAAATCTACGACTCTACAAGAAACATTATTTTTTTAACGTGTCAGATAGCCACACAATTGCCCAAACTCATACTAGTCTCATACTATAACCAACGCAACTAAATTCACCCCGGGGCACTTCCCAAAACACTCAGATTAGAACCAATGTGCAAAAAGACCTCCTCATTCAGCACCCCAATCCCACCAATCGTTGGGCTACCAAAGTCAGGTCTTGCGCCTGGTGGTAAACGACACGTCTATCTAAATGTATAATTTATAGAAGGTATTCGACCTTAATACCTTGCAAAATATGTCACTGCTTGACACCGGTTTTCTATAAGGAAAAATATTTAGATCGGCATTGTCCGCCACCCCGGCCCGATGCGATTTAGGGACCTTCCTTGACCTGCAGGTCTCATCATAAGGCTTACCGTCACTTCACCGAAACTTAACGAATGTCTTATATTTTTTTTTTTTTTTTTATAACGCACACACTCAACATAGCCCCGCACTAGGGAAACCCTGTGTCGCGGGTGCCATGGACACACACATAGACAACCACAAATTACACCCAAACTCACGAGAGAAATAAATGTAGGTCATACAAATATTTCTCCCGGCCCGGGAATCGAACCTGGGACCTCTGCGTGGCAGTCCGGCATGGTAATATTACATGAGATATTATTGTTATAATCATAAGTCGAAAAAAGGTGTTCCAAATGTTGTAATGATTTTTCGAATATTCGACGTCATCAGTGGCATTATAAATGTTAAACGTAATGGAATATTTATAACAGTAAACATTTTAAACTTATTCCTCGAAATGGATTTTTAGTTAAACACGCGGAGAAAATTTGACACAAATTCGACGTTAACAGGGAGTATGCCAAAAAGTTTTGACGTTGGCTCCGCCCAAATTTGTAAAACAAATAAGTATGCCTGAAGTTCGCGTGACATGCGACAGGAGTTGTTGAATTTTGCGCATTAAAAGTACCAAATTCGTTTTAGCGGAATAAAACTAAAGGGATTTAAAAAAACCGTAGTGACAGTTCTCGATCATGCATAAACATAATTAATTATCTAATTTTTGTCCTAATAACCTGTAGCATTTCGAGGATAAATCGAAAAAATGTGAAAATTAGAGGTCATTTCGTGATTTTTATCTATCGAGGAAACTTTATTGTTTTATGTTTTTGATTAGTGTCTATGCTTGAATATATCGTGTAGTTACTCATACAATATTTTATTTTTAACTTTAAAGTGGATATACCCCTCTAAAATCAAATCGAAGATTAGAAATTTTTCCTCTGCTCCCTCTTAACAAGCGCCCGATGGCGACTGACGGGGCAGCGGGCGCCGAGCGGCGTGTCGTTAAACAGCTGGGTAATTTTCAAGTTTTGGGATAAATTTGAATTTAATAACTATAGGGCTTCAGTTGAAAATCAAAACTTGCAGATTCTATATGTATAATATATACATAAAGAGAAATATTTTCGTATAAAATTGATGTGCAAAGAAAGATGTTTTATTTTTTAATGTTTTATTTTAAATATTACACGATTTAATTCCGCCTTCCCCTTTCCATCATCGGGGGACTAGGCGTAGGCTTGGGTTCCGCCCATCGAGTATATAACCAGAAATAGAGACGAAATGTCATTTAATTTGTTTGAAAACAATTCTGCCATATCATTACTGTGACAATTGCGCTCCGATTGGCTAGCCCGAGTTCAAAACAATTGACGGGTGTCGTCAACTGTTTCACTTCAAATCGACCAGTTAACTTGAGCTTTGTTATAATGGACGAAAATTGCAAAATTACATATTTAATATTTAATTACCGATGAAATGTGATTCCGTTTGTTTTGTAATTAGATATTTTGCTGTTTTTCCCACACCACCGAATGGAACAGCACGGCATTGTTAGAGATGTTATCTTTATTACAATAAACACAGAATATTTTTTGGAATATACGGAGACGTACACACAGGTCAGTAGTTGGCCTGTCTATATTTCAGTGCAAACGAGAGTTGATATTTATAAGAGCTGTATCGCTAATGTGTTACCAGGAATATATGGCCCTTATTTCGTCTCTATTTCTGGTTATATACTCGATGGTTTCGCCCCTATGTTGTGGATATTCCAAAATTCGCACGAAGCGTTACGCTTACACACGTATATGGCAAACGGCTATGGAGTGGGATTCCCTGCCTGCAGACTTGTTCGTTGAACGTTATAACTATAACTAAAATATTTTTTTTTTAAATCTTTTGGCCATAACCTTAGGTGTATCGTATATTCATTGTAAGTCCGTTTCATAACATTTAATGTAGCAAAGCAGTTTTTATCCGCTACTCCTCCAGTGATTCGCCTTAATAATACACAGACTTCTAGTCACTACTGATCGTCAGTGAAATCGAAATCATAGTCTTCGTAATCTACACTTTCAACGCAATCAGGGTCTGGTATACAATACCCTGCACTTTTCCGAAATCCTATAGGACAGTCTGAAGACGACATTATACTGCACGAGTTGGTTATCTGTTTCTTTTTTGCTATACCATTAGGGTTATTTACCAATTTGTTTTTGTTCTCCACGTTATTTAAATGGTTATAAGTGATATTGTTGTTTAATAGGTTATATGTCCAAGTATCATTCGTTTGGTTACTTTTTACGTTTCTGTTTGTATTAGTGGCATTTTTTGGCTTATAAGCTCTCACAACTTT
This sequence comes from Hyposmocoma kahamanoa, assembly GCF_003589595.1. Lineage (NCBI taxonomy): Eukaryota > Metazoa > Arthropoda > Insecta > Lepidoptera > Cosmopterigidae > Hyposmocoma > Hyposmocoma kahamanoa. The sequence continues at coordinate 5,984 of NW_020653751.1, read as the reverse complement.
ATACGTACCATAAAAACCTTTTATAATTGTGTTATTCTTTAAGTTATAAGGATTATTAGTGTTGTTCAAGTTTTTTACAAAATTGTTGTAAATAGAGTCATAACCGCTTGAGTTATTTGTTGAGTTGTGTCCTATTCTTCGCAATTGTACAACTAGACCTGTTGAACATGAATACCATTCTATGTTATTACCATTTTGGTTATATCCGCTGTGGTTATTACCACCTACATTGTACAAAAATTGTTTGTTATCCTTTTTCAATTCCCTTTTTTGTATTATTTTTGCTATTAATCGTCCGTATTGTTTTCCTTCTTCTATATCAATGATATCATCTGGAATTGGTTTTTCTGAAAATATGTGTCTTGATTTGTCATAATCAATTTCTTCTGCTATCTCGTTACTTATTTCATCATTGTAGTCTAAAGAATCTTGCGCATTGCTTATATGAAATGCCGTTGCATATGTTGATAGATATAGTATGAATATTAACGCACACTGGTTCATTGCGGGAAGCACCTGGAACAAAGGATTTTATTCCATAAGAATATTGGAATAAGTAACATTATTATAATTATTATTTATTTATTTATTTCTCCACAGATATACAATTTATACTTATTCTAAAAACCTTGTCCACCAGGGCATCGGGTATTTGGCAAGACAACGCTCTTATTAACTACATATATGTATACATTTATTGATTAAGTTACATTATATACTATTTAATTTTCCAAAGTAAAACTGTATTTGCTAAATAATCTCTAATAAAATAAATTTACACTTGAAAACGTCACATTTAAGCTACTGCTCGTTCACTACGCTGACCTCCCTGAGAAGAACGAGCAAGAAACTCTAGGGATTGCTTTTTTCAAATAAACTTAAATGCTATGGAATACACTTTGAATTAAATTTGTGTGGATTCTGGAGCCGTGTCGTCTTTCCATACATCTTTATCTAACACGAAGTCTTCAATTTTGTAATATGACTTTTCAATCAAAATATTTTTAATGTAGTTTTTAAACTTACAAAATGATAATCTTAGTATATGCTCCGGAATCTTATTGTAAAAACGTATACAGTTCCCCATAAAAGAGTCGTTTGCCTTGGTTAAACGAAATCGTGGTACCATGAGTTTGGACTTAGCTCTAAGGTTAATATTATGGTTATCTTCTTTCTTATTGAAATTACGTATATTTTTACGGGCATATAAAATATTTGAGTAAATGTACTGTGGTGCCGCAGTCATGATACCAGTCTCCTTAAACTTTTCTCTGAGAGAAACTCGAGAGCTAGACGGTATATATAATAAATGTACATTACAACATTTCGTCACTTAGCAATATAAAGTTTTGAAAAACTTTTGTACTAACGTTCTTAGTAACTAAGCCTGAGCTAATATGCCTACTGGCTGTATATTTTCAGTATTACATATTTATCAGTTATTTTTCCATAATTATTGTTAACTTTACATTTATTTAATTCCCTTCAATAATTTATCCTCACTCTTATAATATTTTTCAATGGCTATCACAAATTTTACTTTTTTATCAACTGGCAATATATAATTTTTCATAATCGTCTTTATATTTTTTCTTAGTGATTTTATCTACCAAGAATTTTATTAATCTTAACCATTGACTTACAATTATATGGACGTCGGGTCCGCGCTAAAAAGTGTCCGAAATTATAGGGCGTTAAAATCGTATACAGAGCGTCATTCACGCTTTAGTCTTCGTATGTTCGACTAACAGCGAAGCAAGCAAAATTAGACAGTACTGCGATGACATTACAATTTAAATTCAACGTTTTAGCTTTTTCATATTCCTTTACATGTCACTACGTTTAAATAGGTTGACTTGGGATATTTTTTTCGTGGTTTTTGTATTAGACCCGTCGTCCATTTATTTGTAAGTCAATGATCTTAACTGATTTTTTTAATATTCTGGATATGGTTTTGTAAGTACGACTCTTAATCCATGGCTAATCAATGAAACAGCCAGACATAGTGCACCACAAGCACCGTCCGCTTATTCAATATTCTATTTGATGAATGCAAAAATCGAATACTACACTTGTTATTTATGGAATAAATATTTCTTTCTTTCTTGCTGAGAATTCGCCTGGATCGAACCATCCAAGGAATTTTTCTTCATTTAATAATAAATATATTTATATAGATCGTTTTGAATAGCAATAACTCTGCGCGGTAACAAAAATTTGCGCTAGCGTAAATACCAATTTGATGCAAAACGCAGGAGCGGGAGTCGTCGAGGAGCTTGCACGTTGGAACTTAACTACAGATCTCATGTAAGATAGTACAACGGAAACTTAAAAGTTTATTTTTGATAAATTAACAACAAATCAGAAACTGAACCTTTTTTAAAATTCGTTATATAGTGTAATCAAATGTATTATTTACCTTTTCAAATCACGATTAGACTACGTAGACACGAAGACACCACCTACTCGCTGAGATATAGGCGTGATTGTGTTGTTATCCGTAACAGTTGAAAACCACTTCTAGACTAAATGAATAAAACAAATATACATATTATAGTCAATTTAGTACTTAACTTAACAAGTTATTGACATGATGATAGTCGAATTGATACTGTAATGCATATTAAAAAGGGATAATTATTTTAACGATGTTTTGTATTATGTTACAGTTCATGTTATGTATGTGGGCTATGTTTCATTTGTCTAGTCGTCTAGTCGGAGAGATAACTCCAAAAAAGGAAGAGGTTCTCAACTCGGCTGTATTTTTTTTGTGTGTGTGGTACGCAATAATTAGTGAACCGATTTTGATGATTCATTTTTTTTTGTTGGAAAGAGTGTACCTCGGTATTGGTACCATTTGAATTTGAAGAAAATATCCCACAGGTTTCGCGCACTTTCTGGTAACCGATTTCAAAAAGAAACTTCCACGTTCCAATTCCATGAACTTTTAGGTCTTTTTTTTTATTAAAAAGTTATATAGGTAACGTATATTTACATGGATATGAATTTTCAACAGGTAGCGATTAACAAATTTGCGAGTGCAAAATGGGCATTGTTGTTTGATTATATGATCTATATTTACTACTACAACAAATATGTAAAAATGTGTATTTATATTTAAAAAAAGACAATCCCCTCACTTTCTACAGTGCAAACTTTACCCGTAACATTAAACAATCTCTGACCTCATATGATAACTTTCATTTTATTATCTTTCTATGTAGTTTAATTTTTTTTATCTCATGTAGGTACAGTCGACGATAGAATAAACGTTCATTATTAATTTTTATTGAATTTTGTAGCAGTAGAACTCCTTGTGAAAGAGTTAGTCCAGGGAAGTACTGCCGCCTTATCTATTTCTGCCGTCAAGCAGTAATGTCAGCATTACTGCGTTCTAATTTTGAAGGGTAAGGTTGCTGGTGATATTATAGGCACATGTACTTGTCAACTTATGTCTCAGGGTGACGGGCGCAGTGGCAGTGCCTATTAGTTCTTTGCAATTTAGAGCTCTGAATGGCACTCCAATTGTCTTGGACAGACGTGGTTTACCACCCAAATACTTCCTGTAAAAGCAAAAGTTCAATATTTGGCTGCTATTGAAAACTAAATACAACTGAATTTAAAATTAATGTAACGAACAAGTATAACACTACTTGCCCGTGAAAATAAATATGTTGTATGTCTAAGAGCAAATAACTATTATTGTAAAAGTACAAATAGATGTCTCTTGCCAATTATATTTAATAAATTCGATTTTTTGAGACGCAGAGAATTGTTAAGTAAATTCACATTGAAGAAAAATTTAAAACTTATACTTCTTGAAAGCATGTTTAGTAAATTTAATAAATTCTACACTGTTATAATTATTAATACAAAGATCGAACACTCAGAAAAAACACTCAGAAAAAATTCCTTCGATCCGGTCGGATTCGAACCGACGTCTTCTTGCATACTGTGCCAGACGCTATACCAACTAAGCCACGGAACGAAAGCCAGGACTGGTAGCTGTAAAGGTACTAACTGGGTGATAAATCTGTAATAGATTTCTCATAGATGGCGCTACGACTAAAAAGTCGTTGAAAGACCAAATACAAAGACACGACGCAAGCACATAGAGAAATTCGTGAGGTCCGTTGGTTCGTTCCGTGGCTTAGTTGGTATAGCGTCTGGCACGGTATGCTAGAAGACGTCGGTTCGAATCCGACCGGATCGAAGTAATTTTTTCTGAGTGCTCGATCTTTGTATTAATAATTATAACAAACTAGTGGAGTAATTTCACAAAAAATAATTGAATATCAATTCAATAAAAATTTAATTAAATTCTACACTGGTTTTGTTAAATATACTCGTACTAGGTATACTATAGTTTTGTGATTGTGAGTGTGACCTCGCCAACAAACCGCTTTCGCAGTTTGGTGAGAAATTGTATTATGTTCTCTTGTATGTCTTGTTTGCATAAAATAAATTAAAAAAAATAAACCAGGCGCACGACTTGTTATTCCCGTCATTTTATATTATAATAATTTTATTACAAAAGAGATGAAAGATAGAAGTATTATCGTGGGCCGTCCTTCTTGCGAATAAAGCTGGGTTATCTTGAATGAAAACTTGTCATAACCTGCAAAACATGCGCAAAAATTCTGCATCGATTGAATGTCTGAATCTGGTGAACACAAAGTATATTAATTCATTATTACATTGTTTTTGTTACTATCTCTATCTATTCATACTTTTTATAATCAAAAACAGACTTTGAAGTGTCAAAACGTTTTTTAATTAACCACATCTTCAAAGTTTTGTCAAGAATTGTACTTTCTAACATTTTTATGTCATTTCGTAAGTAATGAATGACTATTGAGTTAACACTTCTGAACAAATGTCTGAGGTAGTTACAGGTTGCATTTGTTAGTTTTGCACCATCGAGTATGTAACCAGAAATAGAGACGAAATATCATATAATTTGTTTGAAAACTATTCTGCCATATCATTACTGTGACAACTGCGCTCCGATTGGCCAGCCCGAATTCGAAACAATTGACGGGTGTCGTCAACTGTTTCACTTCAATTCGACCAGTTAACTTGAGCTTTGCTATAATGGACGAAAATTGCAAAATTACATATTTAATTACCGATGAACTTTGATTCCGTTTGTTTTGTAATTAGAGGAAATGACGATGAGATGACCAATTGAGACAGCCCCATTGTTAGAAATATTGTCTTTATTACAACAAATACAGAATATTTTTGGAATATACGGAGACGTACACACAGGTCAGTCGTTGGCGCTGTCTATATTTCAGTGCAAACGAGAGTTGATATTTATAAGTGATGTATCACTGACGAGTTACCAGGAATGAAGGGCCCTTATTTCGTCTCTATAAACTCGATGTTTTGCACTGTCAATTTTTGAGTGGAATAGCTTTTATTGCTGCATAGAAACAAATATAAATTCAAAATATATATATATCTGTCAACGTTAAATTGTTAGTGTATCCAAACAAAGGTATGGCTGTGAAACTCTTTATTGTACCCTGTTTTTTTTTGAAGACGGAGTAAAATGACAGTTCATTGCGCTAGTGTTGCCCGCTTGCAAGCAGCTAATGAGTGCAGTCGCTAAATATTCTATCGACTATCGACTGGACGTTTGTTACGCTTATGAAATGAATAGGCGAAATTGTTTCATTTAATTCATCTTCGGACCATTGTACGTCCAACTGCTGGAGGTTCATTTGAATTGTTGATTTTGAAAATTCATTTATACGTACACTAAATTTAGAAGTGTGTGTATTAAAAATACAAATAGAAGACATAATATGTTAATGGTGTTTATTTTAATATAATATACATAATCAAATCTGCCCGTCGTTATTAAAATGTGTACGTCTAAAAATTGATTTTGATACCAATTGTCAAAATGAGAATAAAGTATACAATAACCATTGACTTACAAATAAATGGACGACGGGTCTAATACAAAAACCACG
>NW_020653750.1:10505980-10575853 GCF_003589595.1 Hyposmocoma kahamanoa | reverse complement strand
GCGTACGCGCGATGCGCGATACGCACACATATGCGAGGCGTTAACACGTGTATTGACTTAAAAGCTTTTATGATGTCTTGTGGATTAACATGACGAAAATTAAATAAACTGCCACAAACGTTAACATTTTCCTTTAGGAGATCAATAGCAAGTGAAGGGGAGGAATTTAATGATTTTGTAGTGTTCACAGCAATTTCCGAAAAGAACGATTCAAAAGCTTGGGCTACTTTATCTTTAGATTTTATAAGTTTGCTGTCTAATTCTAAAACTATATCTCTATCGTGTAGTTTAACCCTGCCTGACTCTTTATTTATTATGCTCCAAGTAGTTTTAGATTTATTTATCGATTGTCTAATTTTGTCGCTGTGAAACTTAACCTTAGCAGCTACACAAACTTTTTTAAATATTTTCGAATAAATTCTAACATATTCTATGAAATTGGAATTAGTATTATAAGTTTTCATAGCATATAGCTCATACAAACGAGACCTACTCTTATGAATACCTACTGTTGCCCAGTCGTTGAATTTAGTCTCTCTATGGAAAGTTAATGTTTCCGATTTAAATATATTGTCAAATTCATTTTTAATTAAACCAAATATCGTTTTATATAAAGTATTTGGATCCTCCGGTATATTGGATAGGGAATTTAAACTGTTGCCGATATTATTTTGAAATCTAATTATTCGTTCTGTGGTAATCGGTCTGCAGAGAAATTGGTCTACCTTCTTGCTCATTTTACAATTAAAAGAAGCCAATTGGCCACTATGGTCGGATCTTAAGCAATTTATTATTGATTTAGACACTGCGTCTGTGTTACAAAAGATGTTATCAATACAAGTAGAAGAGGAGGCAGTAATGCGAGTTGGTTCTAAAAAAAGATTAATCAAGTTAAAACTTTGAAATAAATTAATGAGTCTTGCAGAAGTAGAACAGTTTTCCAACAGGTTTACATTGAAATCTCCACATATTACTACGTTTTTTTTGGTTGGAAAAATCCGCTTTAAACTGTCTTCCATAATTAATTCAAACTCGTTAAAATTAGCAGAGGGGGGCCTGTATACACATAAGACGACAAACTGATCCAATTCCACACATGAATTCTCAATAGTTCGTTCAGTAGAAAGATTTGTGATATCCTTACGCTTTTACAATTTTAAGTTACGCTTAATAATAATCATGGATCCGCCTCTACTTAAGCTCTTTCTTATGAACGAACTGACTATTACATAATTTTCTATATTGTTAATGGCTTCGTAATCTTTCAGCCAGTGTTCTGTAACACAAAACACGTCAACGGAAATATCGTGCAAAAAAAGACTTATTTCTAATATTTTGCCATGGAAACGATTAGACTTTTCTGTTGTCGTGTTTTTTAGTTTAAATTATGGTTAGTAAAATGTATACTGTTGCTACTTAAAGTAGGAGCATTGTCGTGGGACTGTGTTATATCTTCTATAACAGCGTCCTTAATATTAAAAGATAACAAACTAGCTATATGTCTTAGATACCTTAGGGGTATAAGTAAATTATCCTCAAAAAGTTTGAAGTTCCTTACGAACTTATTAATGTCAAAACAAAATATAACGTCACTATGACGGCAAGTCAAATTATGTATGTGCGAATTTATGTTATATATATACTTATTACGAGCGATGCCTAGGTTAGAGCAGTAAGGGAATGCACTTAGTATGAATTTACACCCACACTTCTCATGAATTCTCAAGAACACGTCAATGATACTATTTACTTCTTTTTTACTAATGTTAGTACTATCACCTATTATAAGAATCACTGTTGTATATTTATCAAAGTTGCAATCACTTAACAGTGTAATAATTTGACTAAAAGTAGCTCCTGGATAGCAATAGTTGACTAACTGTCATCGAGTATATAACCAGAAATAAGGGCCATATATTCCTGGTAACACATTAGCGATACAGCTCTTATAAATATCAACTACCTTTTGCACTGCAATATAGACAGACCCACTACTGACCTGTGCGTACGTCTCCGTATATTCCAAAAAATATTCTGTATTTATTGTAATAAAGATAATATCTCTAACAATGCCGTGCTGTTCTATTCGGTGGTGTGAGAAAAACAGCAAAACATCTAGTTACAAAACAAACGGAATCACATTTCATCGGTAATTAAATATGTAATTTTGCAATTTTTGTCCATTATAGCAAAGCTCATGTTAACTGGTCGATTTGAAGTGAAACAGTTGACGACACCCATTGACGGCACCCGTCAATTGTTTCGAACTCGGGCTGGCCAATCGGAGCGCAGTTGTCACAGTAATGATATGGCAGGATAGTTTTCAAACAAACTAAATGACATTTCGTCTCTATTTCTGGTTATATACTCGATGCCTATTATCTACTCGAATAACTTTAACGGTGTGCCAATCAACAATTCTTCGGAAGTTCGTGACTTAGGCGTATTTCTAGATCATAAACTGGTACCATCTAATCATATATTGATTCCATAGCTACTAAAGCTTTTAAAAATCTAGGTTTTTTTCTACGCTCGTGCAAACCATTTAAAAATATGTTTACTTTAAAGTCCGTTTATTTTGCATATGTTCACAGTGTTTTGGAATACGCGAGTTCGATCTAGTCACCGCAATATGCGGTTTATACTAACCGTTTAGAAAATGAAAATTTTTTCTTGAGCATCTCAATTATCGTTCTCGTAAGTCGTTTGATTCGTATCAAGAAGCGTGCCGAAATCATAATATTCTCAGCCTTGTAGGTAGGCAGGTAGGTAGGTAGGTAGGTAGGTAGGGTAAGTTTCTAGATATGTATGTGTTTGTTGCATGACATTGTGAATGGTCATATTGATTGTGTGGAGCTTGTGGCTTGTATCACATACCGCACGTCGTTGCGTCGCACACGTCTCTCCTTTATTTTAAACACCACCGTGCTCGACAAACTACGCTATGAGCAATCCGCTGACTCATCTTGCTAAGCTGTATAATTCACGTTTTAGTGAACACGATGTTTTTTGTCAATGTAAGGCAATATTTTAAAAAGGAGTCATTAGCTCGCTTGAGCAATACCAGTGAATAGTCCTATATTTTACTTATTTATTTTGAATATATCGATTATTATTTATGTTATGTATGTAGATTACTACTCATCACAGTAGTAATGGTTTAAATTGAAATTCAAAGCTATACATATTGAAATAAAAGTAACATTATGTTAAAGTAGGTTCATATTTCAATTTATAATACATAATACTATTATATACACACATACAGACACATTATCTTTCTCTCTAAAACACACACATACATTGACATCACACACACACACACACACACTCACACTCTCTCTCATACACACATACACACACTCTCTCTCATACATACACACACACACACACACACACACACTCACGCACTCACACACACACAGAGAGAGACACACACTCACACACACACACACTCACACACACACACACACACACACACACACACACACACACACACGGTGCTGAGGAGAGAGAGAGGCAGACAGACACACAGGCCACCATCCACGTTTTTGGGGAAGATCAGAAGCATTTAATACTAGCTGATGCTTTTGTAGTGTTGTATTCCATACTTACATTTCATTCTAGAAAACCTGTTATTGGTTGGTGGTTCTATGTAAAGTTCACTTTGAATATTTATGATATTGTAAACGCTGTTGGTTGGTTTTCAATAAAAATAAAATAAAAAATAAACAAACGACTCGATCACGAAATTGAGTAGTAGCAGAGCTCCTTAATAATGAGTTCGTCCACATGGTAGTACTGCCACCTTACCTATTGCTGCCGTCAAGCAGTAATGTGAGTACTGCGATCCGGTTCGGAAAATTAAGGATGCTGGCGAAATTACAGGCACCAATTGCGTGTTTTATAATGAATCGGAATCAAATTCCAAAGAACAAATACGATGTTGTGTTTTTGATATAATTTATTTCCATATATTTCTACTACTCTATTTACATTCTAATATACTTCATACTTTTTAAATGGCCTTAGGCTATGGAAACATTTTTTTTCCATCCTCTAAAGAAATAGCTACCTTTGGCCCATTTTAATTTAAAATGAAAAACAACATATTTTAATCCTTACTTTTGAACGTTTCAACATTTCTTACTCGCAAATATTAATCGATGTGTTTGATATTTATTATAATCAGGTCGGTCGGTTTAAAAAAAAAAACAATTTATTAGCCGTGTCGTGTCGTGTCGTGTCGTTGCGTTGCGTTGCGTTGCGTTGCGTTGCGTTACGTTACGTTACGTTACATTATATTATATTATATTTTATTATTTTATCTTTCAGATCCCGAACTCCTTAACATATTCAAGGCAGAGATGTCGTACGGATTCCAGAGAGTTTTCTTCTTATTCTACTGCCTGGCGTACTGCTGGCCAGGACTCGGCGCCGAAAGCAACCTACTCGTGGCCAGGCAATGGATTAAGTTGGAATTCAACTTCCCTGATGAAGAAACCAAGCAGATTGCTTTGACCAAAGGGCATTACGTGCCGGGGAAGTCTACGCCTATTGACGTAGATGTTCAGTATACACATGGTGAGTCACAAACAAGTGGACTTATTCATTATAATATTGAGTCGGATAACTTTTCACAAAGTATTTCAATTTAAGCATATATACAGCCAAGAAAAACATTATTCTATTAAATTTTTTTATATTAAATAATGTTGTTTTTATATAAAAAATGTATTATTTAAATTTATTGAACACCCTAAAACTATGTTTAAATATTATTAAAAAACCATGTCCGCGCAAACATAATGTTACTTCAAAGGTAAGCAAATCGCATAATGTGCTTTTACTATTTGCTAGAGTTTTACTTACTGATTAACTCTCTTCTTGCTGTCCTTATCCCACATTAGGTGTGGTCGGCACTTCATGTATTTTTCTTCCACTCTCCCTTGTCAGCCGTCATTTCCATACTCACACCTTGCAACAATCTATCATATTTTTCTTTAACCTTCCTCTCTCCTTATATCCTTCCACATTCATACCTAACACTCTTATTGTCACATGACATTCTTCCCTCCGCATTACGTGTCCATACCACGCTAACCTGTTACTCCTCATATTTTCATTCGCTGGCGCCACTTTCAAACTTCCCCTGATGTACCCGTTCCTATAATTTCTCGTCACTCCACACATCCATCTCAACGTTCGCATTTTTGCTGCATGCACAGTCCATCCTTCCTTTTCATCGGCTAACATTCTGGTCCATATAGTACGACAGGTCTAATCACGGTTTTGTATATTTTCTCTTTTATATCGAACTCTTAGGTTTTCGCGATAGTAATACAGAGGGAATGAAACCATATTTTGGATCTAAATCGCGTCCACCGCATCAGCCGTGACCATTATTTCGTCCAGGGAAGTACTGCTACCTTACCTATTTCTACCGCCAAGCAGTAATGTTAGCATTACTGCGTTCCGATTTCGAAATGTAAGGGTGCTGGTGAAATTACAGGCATATGGGATTTGTCAACTTCTGTCTCAGGGTGACCGGCTGCCACTGCAGTGCCCCTAATATCTTTGAGATTTAAAGACTAAGTCTAAGTCTCCTTTTAATCACTTTTTAACTAAAAACAATAACGTTTGGGACTGTAGGAAATGAAAGTATTCTTTGGATCTAAGGCGCCGCGCAAACGTGTGTCTTGTGTTGGTTACAAAGCTACCGGCAACTAGAAGCGACTTTCATACAATTGCCGTTGCCGCAACCTACGGTGATACGGTAGACAAGCTCTGGCACTTGACAGGAATAGCTTCAGTCAAAGTCGAAGTCAGAAATCATTTATTCCAGTGGTAAAATAAATTATCACTTAACTTTTTTTAAGCTACTGCTCGTTCACCGTGCTGACTTCCCTACCTACTGAAACTCCCTTTTCAAATAAACTTAAATGCTTTGGATATTTTTATTTATTATTTTACCAATTTGTATGGAATCTAGAGCCATGTCGTCTTTCCATGCACCTTTATCTTATTCGTAGTCTTCAATTTTGTAATACGAATTTTCAATTAAAAGTATATTGATGTAAGTTTTAAACTTAAGAAATGACAATCTTAATATACGCTCCGGAATCTTATTGTAAAAACGTATACAGTTCTCCATAAAAGAATCGTTTACCTAACCGAAATCATGGTACCTTTATACTACTTTTATTTACTTTTGTAACTTTTATGCTATAATGGTACCATGAGTTAGTTCTAAGGTTAACATTATGAATCTCCTCTGTCCTAACCTATGTATATTTTTATCGGCATACAAAATATTTGAGTAACTGTACTGTGATGCTAGACCGGTCTCCTTAAAACAGAATGCTGGCCACGGTACGCTTATAATAAGGTTCTGATTGATATTCAAAATTTTCCATTTAAAAAGTTTAAAACTATAGTGAAACAAAAACTTTATACTAAAGGTTAAATATAGCTTACGTGTACTTAAATAACAAAAATACATAGTAGTGAACCAAATACCTCTTGCACATTATTAAATATTCGAAATTGTAAATTATAAATGTATACAAATATTTAAAATCTCTAGAGCAATCTCTAGAGTTTATCACTCATTTTTTGAAGGGGAATTTACGAATGAGTAGTAGAGTTTATCAATGTGACTATTTCAAGTGTGATTTGCTTACCTATAAAATACACATTATTTGAGTTTGAGTTTTACCATGGCATCTCAAATTAAGCTAAAAACAGCCAAGTTTGTAAATTCTATTCGAAACAGTCGAGGCCCCTCTATATCCGGAGTAGCTTAAGTCGGCTTTGGTTGATTCCGCATAGCACTGAAAGTGTTGAATCAATCACTTTGTAAAAAATATATAGTAAAAAAAAATTGAGGACACACTGATAAGTATGCAGTATGAAAACACGATTCCCAAAAATTTTCTAATAGAAAAAAAACACAAACTTACCATGAAATTTTTAATTTTACAAGAAAACCGCTGTATTCAATGGGTACTTTGCATATAGCAATAATTACTTTTTTATATCAATTGAACTAAATACGATATACATTTTTCGAATGGCTTTAATTTCGTTCGTTCGTCTCTGCCGCTCGACCCAAACAAAATGAATTAACCGTATTAGTACGGGAGAGATTTTAATAGAAGCAGCAAGAAGAGATCAAAACAAAGAAAGCCAGGAAAATTCTTAAATTCTTTGATGCAGACAATGTCTCTTAGGGGACACTGTGGCAAAATTTTTTTATTTCATTAAAAATGCATTTCTCCCGTCCACTACCTAACACGCGGCAAGTGACAAAAGGTCAAATATCCATTTTAAAAAGCAAAAGATAGAGCACAAAATTCTCTTTTAAAAACAACTAAAATTAGTTAACGATGTGTAGCTGAAATATCACTAAACAATTTCAGTATTCAAAACTGGAATATGGTTTGTTATGATATCTCAAAAAATATTTTGTCACTTAGCCGCGTATTAGATATAGAGGACGGCAGATTTGTCCTCCATAACCCCTGATGGAGAATGACGACGAAGTCGACGATAATAATAATAATAATAATAAAGTCAGAAAGTTCATGCAGATGGAAGAGGACGAAGTAGGATCTTATTGCACACCCACCACATACGCTTAGATACACGCCATACTGCATTTACTTGACTTCGGTCCATAAATGCGTTTCAAACCAGCTAACAAGCCGAGAAGAATAAAGCAAATAATAATAATATAATGTATAGTTAAACCTCTTAAATGGAAAATTTCGAATAACAACCGAAATCTTATTGTAGAAGCGTATACGCATTCATTGCCCTTCATTGAATTTGTGACTTTGTGAAGACGACTTCAAGAACAACCAGTTTAAACACTTTATCCAATTTCAGACACTCTATCGCCACGAATTTTCGTAACGACACCTCGCACCGGCGAAGGTACTCCCGTGACTCTGGGCACAGTGGACGAGATGGGCAAAATCTCTGCATACCCTAACTACTCCTGGCACGAAAATCAGGGCCAGAACTGCGAAGGACTAACGTCAGTATTTAGGACTGCTGTAAGTGACCTCAAACATAAATAATGCTAACTTTTTTAACCGAATTCAAAAAAAGGAGGAGGTTCTCAATTCGACTGTATTTTTTGTGTATGTGTGACTCGAAATAGGGTATCTTAGTATTGGTCCCATTTAAATTTGAAGAAAATATTCCACCTCTAAGGGTGGCAAACTAGGGAATGAATCCGGTTTCGCGCACATCCGGTAACCGATTTCAATAAACCTTGGCTAATGGATGTAATTTTTTTTGAGGTCGGTTTTTTTAATGAAGAGTTACAATTATTTATAAAAAAACCAATCTCAAAAGCTTGCTTATCCGCTTTCGGTGTGTTCGTTGCCGTGGTGTCCTCAACGATAACTGAGACGCATATGAAAGTCAATCAAATGACATCATCGCCAGTTTGTTAAATAATTAAAGAATTCACTTTATAGCATAGAACTAATAGAATGACACAGAAAAATGTAAACAAGCGGTAACCTATGTCTTAGACTATTTTCCATCCTCTAAGACCTAGAGATACTGATTTAAATATATGACACATTACATAGCTACTGTGTTCTCTCTGTGTTTCTCGTGTACAATCCTTCTTATAATCATAACCATAAACTAAACTATATTACCAAAGTTAATAGACTGTTCTCAGCAGAGTTGTTGTAAGTTATAGTAGCAAAATACGCTTTGCAAAATAAAAAGTCACTACTAAATGAAATATAAGCACCAGGGCTGTCATCAAATCTGCAATTCTTTTCAAAACTATAATTATTAGCACTTTAACGTAAACATTTCATTAAAATCTAATCAGTGGCCTTGAAGAAATAGCGGCCACAAATATAAAAAAACATTGGTCATAAACTACCACACATATGTTTTAAATTTGTTAACTTGTGTCTCAGGGTGACAGAAGCAATAGCAGTGCCCCTCAGATGTTTGCGATTTAAAGCTCTGAGTGACACTGCAACTGTTGTGAATAGGCATGTAGCTTACCATAGGGCGCACGGGCGTACAAACAAGCCCGATTAAGTACAAGGGCGTAAGAACGTCACTTTTTTTATTATTATAAAAGAAATTTTGACACGAAAAATAGGAATTTCGCATTTCCTAATTTTTATTCCCACTTAGCAATAACGTCGCTTGTTGTCCACAGAGTATTCTAACAAACTTAGGTACGTTTATAATTTTTGTAGTCATTGTTTTTTTTTACGTCCAAGATAGAATATTTTACTTATTATTTTAAGAACCAATGATTAATACATTAATTCAAGAACTATGTTAACAAAATAATGGATAACTTATGTGTTTACCTTTTTTGTTTTGTAATCTCATGATTAAGGACCATGGACTAGATCGAACCATGTCGAGCAAAAAATCGACTTAATTATGTGAGTGCCCGATATTTTCCTTAATATGTCTAAGTCTCTCGGTAGTTTTCTAATCAAGAATTGTAGTCACCCCAGGAATGAAGAATTGCTGTGATTTATTACTATAATTCCCCAACAACAACAAGCATAATAGCAAAAGTTTTCATTTAACAATAAAATTTTAGAAAATCTATCAAAAAGTACAAAAAGTATTGCCATTTTCGCAGAACTATTATCATGTTGTTTGCACTTTATTACTTCTCAGCATCAAATTGTTAATACAAACATCGATCACAAAGAAAAATTCCTTCGACTGACAGTACTCAAACCTTTCCAGGGCCACCGCTTTACAGATTGCCGAGCTACAGATTGAGTTGGCAGACCTTACAAATTTGTCTAAGTGTATCGCCAATCTTTGTATTAATAATTACAACAAACTAATGGGGCTATTTCACGAAAAAAAAAATAATAATAATAACACACACACTCAACATAGCCCTGCACTAGTGAAACCCTGTGTCGCGGGTGCCATGGACACACATATAGACAACCACAAATTACACCCAAACTCACGAGAGAAACAAATGTAGGTCATACAAATATTTCTCTCCGCCCGGGAATCGAACCTGGGACCTCTGCGTGGCAGTCCGGCATGGTAACCGTTCGGCCACAGAGGCAGTTAAAAAACAATTATAACTACGATATTCAATAAAAATCAATAATTAGACTTCAAATGTACACAATTTCAGATAGACGAATGCAATAGGCTCTGGGTGATGGACACAGGCAAGATCGGCCGCACGGAATACTGTCCTCCACAGCTGTTGGCTTTCGACCTCCACGATGACAGCCTCGTCTTCCGGCACCAGTTCAACAAGTCCGTTTATACTCCACAATCACTGTTTGTTACTCCAGTAAGTTAACATTGTTCTTCTTACCGTGTCGATGGCATACGCTACGATGCTCGCCATCATGATGAAATAATTTGCTGATTGGCGTAAGGTCCTCTTCGATCGTTGCCCAGGGCGCGCCTGAGTGTACAGGTAAGCCATCGTGGGATGAGACTTTTATGTACCCCATTCCCTATTTGGCGCAAATACTAAGCAAGCTTCCTTTGGTTCCATACACTGGGCCTTGTCACTTTATGGGTTATTTTTTAATCAGTAACAATCAATAGCTTGTTGTTAACCATGGCGTTTAAGATGTTGAATAAATAATAATAATGTGCCAAACAGCCACTCCAATTATTCGATCTAAACTAAAGTTGATCAATTTGATTATCAAAATAAACCAATGACCCTACGCCTATTAGTATCCAAAATCACACAGCAATGCAGAAAATAATTGCTCATTAGGCTCAATTTATATTGCGACGGACCGGAATGGAAGCAAATTTTTGTAACGATATTATACATAGCCTATTGAACATAAAATCAATTGTGTAATGCACAAGCTAGATACGAGTCAAAATCTTCCGCGGAAGTCGCATATGCTCGAGAATCTTCGTGCAATTATTATTAATACACAAGTGACCATAAGTACGTAGCATTACTATCATCGTTACAAAAATTCGCTTAAATCCCGTTCCGCTGCGATATAAATTGAGTGTTACGTACACCCTACCTGTCTATGTAAGTACTTAATCGCACGTTTAGTAACAATGTAGTTCAAAACGTGGTTGTGAAATTACAGGCACATGAGACTAGTCTCATGTGCCTTAAAGCTCTGAGTGGCTCTGCAACTGTTATGGACAGGCATGTAGCTTAGCGTCAGACGCAAGACCTGTTCGTCCCGTCACTTGACATTATAAAAAAAGTCTAAACAATGTTTTGATGTAATTTTCTTATTATGCACTTGCTACTTCAGGATAAATAAACTTGTTTTATCAAAAACCACTGTGCATTAATCAGTTAAGTTTTAATCCTTTCTAATGACACTGTTAACGAAAATTAATTCAGGTGGTAGATGTAAGACCAGGCGATTGCGGTGATACATATGTGTACGTCGCTGACGTGCATGGCCACTCACTGACAGTGGTCGACGTGGCGAGAGAACGCTCTTGGCGCGTCATTCATTCTACCTTCTCTCCGGAGCCCTCACGAGAGAATATCACCATTGAAGGTAAGATTCCACCACATCATTAGCTCGCAATAGTTTGTTGTCAATTACACCTTAACTTTTTCTGTGAGCTGAATTTCCTTTAGTCGTTTGCGAATTTCTTAAAAGCTCACGATGTCATGTAAGGGTTTCACAGTTAATAACACGTCATCGATACCATGGACGAAGTCAGTATCGTGCAGATCTGCAAATCCAACTTCAACGAGGATGAGATTTGCAGTGGCAAGATGCTGTTGTTCGAGAGCCTCGGCAAAGCTGAGCAGATGCCAACTCGCCGGAGGGATGGAGGCGTGAAGAGTCTCCAGGATGATATCACACTCCTGAAGGAGACTGACCCGGACGACGTGCTTACATTCGTGGCGAAGGAGCTGCACAAACTGCCCCCCGTCACGTTCGACCACGTCGATGTTACCAGGCTGCTGACGGATATCACTTCCCTGAAGTCAAGCCTGATTGAGTTGCAGTGTAGATTGGAGACTTCAGATAACACCATACGTGAGCTGCATGCCCGAGTTGCGTTATTAAGCAACGCTGCTTCAGTATGTAGGTCACCAGAAGTCTCTAATGTAAACACGTGTCGTGGGGCGCAAAATGCATCCATCAGCAGTATCGAGTCGGCACAAATGGTTGCGTCACCGATCGCTGCTGCTATCGCGCGCGATGCGCCGCGTCCTGCTGCCCGCGCCTCCGCCCCGGCGGAAACGTCACGCGTATGCATGTCAGTCCCTGCACGTACTTACGCCGCTGTAGCCGTTTGTACCAGCCGACCCGCCACTTCGAAACTCGAGAGACAATCGGCTAAGAGTAAAAGTAACCCCGTGTGCCTGTCTCCGAAGTTGCAAAACCACAGAGGCAAACGGATCAATGCGTCGAGGATGGCTTCACAAAGGTGAAGAGGAAGAGGAAGCCCACCAGTCGTAACCTGTGTGGTACAGCACCGACAGGCTCGAACTTTTTGCTCTGTTCAGCAACACCGACGACGCTGCTGTACCTGTCGCGACTACATTACTCCACGAAGTCTGAGGAAATTGTGGAGTACAACAGGCTAAAAGCGAAATACACCCTGAGGGTCGAGCGGTTGGAGTCCCGCCACAACGTAAATTTTAATTCGTTTGTGGTGAGGGTGCCAACCGAAGATCTGTCGGCCTTGATGAAGGAAGAGTTTTGGCCGAAGGGTGTCATATATCGGCGGCTTCACAGACGGTGACACCAGATTGCGCCACACGTCGCTGACAAGTGCAATACGTGTACATTAGTTGTTTATTTTATTTATATTGTATGTATATTATATATTATATGAGTCATGTGGCCTGAAATAAATATATAAATAAATAAAAATAAAAAATAACAAAATAACCCTATTATAAGACCATGACTGCGGAATAGGAAATATAATTTTATAGTAATCCTGGCTATGGTTTACTAGTCAAGTTAATAGGGTGCGTAAAGATAAATAAATAATCTCAGTACAGAGTACTAAAAAAACCGACCTCAAAAGTACGTGGAATTACATCTATTTGCCAAGCTTTGTTGAAGTATCCCCTAATTCGCCACTATACAGAACTTGACATAAAAATAATAAAATCGGTTCTCACTACTCAAACTATATTGAGAGAGAAAAACGCCTTGATTTGGAAAATAGCAAAACCAACCATTAAAATAATTGCTCCTTAAGTACAATTTAGGCGCTATTTATAAAAATGAATGTTCATGCGTGATCAGCCACCCTTAGAGGTGGATGATTTTCTTCACAAATAAAATGGGACCACTATGGAAGTACTCTCTTTCCAACAAAAAAAGAATCATGAAAATCGGTTCACAAATACCGGAGTTATCGCATAACATACATACATACAAAAAAAAACGAATTGAGAACCTCCACCTTTTTACCCTTGTGAGATGCCGACACAAAGAGATCCGGTGTGCAAGTCACTCGATTAAGGAGATCGTCAAAATATTGCAAACGCGCCGCATGTGCGTCGCGCCCGCGCTGTTAGCGTGCAGTTAAATACTCCTCTGTAATCACATAGACGCATAGACGGCGCGCTTGCGAGCAGCACGCAAACGGCCCGACATGAAGAGACCTAAAGGTCTCTTTGAGTATAAACTTATGGTAAACCATAAGTTTATACTCACATTTGTTGCTACATTACTACTGGCCCGACATGAAGAGACCTAAAGGTCTCTGTGAGTATAAACTTATGGTAAACCATAAGTTTATACTCACATTTGTTGCTAGCGACCGCGCAAAAAATATGGATATCGTCGCCTTACCTTGAATACCTCGTACGTGATTTCTGTGTAATTTTCAGGACGAAGATAAAAATGTGGTGTAAAATGTAGTAAACGCAATAGTGTTTGTAGTAAGCATTTTAATTAGTTAAATTATACTTCTTTCAGATACCATATTACTTTAGTAATATATTTGAGCAAAAAGTTTGTAAATTTTTCCTTCACAAAAATCAGTAAAAACGAACTATATGAAAATTTCAATCTAAGAGTGATTACACACGGCGATTTTTAGCAGCAATGCAAACGCGCATTTATGAAACGCGCGACTGCAACGCTACACTTGCGATTTATAGGCCATTGCATCGATGCAAACGCGCGACTGCATCGAGACAAACGCGCGTTTGTTTAAAGGTAGACGATTAGCTACTGCATTGTGTTTGCGTCGCGTTTGCATCGCTAACCGCTCTAAAGTGACAATATGTAAAACGTTACTTCTTGGGGCCACAGGAGGGCACTGTATGATTTGCCATATACAATTTGACAAATACTCTACGCTATCGCTACCGACAACTGTCACAGCTAGCTCATGGTAGAGCATGCAAGGTACTGCGCCTGAACCACGAGAATGCTGTGACAATTCGCACTACCGGCAGCGTAAATTACTTGACAATTTTGTGTGACACATTATACAGCGCCCCTAGTGGTGACAAGAAGGAACAACATTTTGTACACAAACATTTTACTCGGTCGCTGGCGTTGACTGTCACTGTAATCTCATGGTAGATGCACTGATCGCACTACGTGTTGCACATGTGCAACTCGTGAGTTCTTCGTAAGCAAGCGCATTTGTCAGATCTCGCTTAGGTTGACGCGATTAACACACATTGAAAAATGAAACTTTTTTCGGATCCAATTCGTTTAAATTTAGTTTTTCAACCAAATAGCAACGTTTCGCGGGCTTGTTACAAGTTCCATGGTCACGGTCGATACCTACATACAGTATATGACCAGAAATAGCTTAGAGGATGGAAAAAAATTAAAGAAAGGAGCTGCCCTACCTACAGAATCAACGTGCTTGTAATCAAAATTTGAAAGTTATAAATGGCGGATTTCTTTAGTGTTGTACCATAATCTATCGATAAGTCATTATCGACATGCAAATGTATGGCTTGGATGTTGAAACTGTTATTTTTTTATTTCTTTAGTTTACTATAACCAAAGTATGCCTAAACAAACACAAGTCTAATAATTTAATCTCGAGTGGCATATTATTATTAAACCGAACGATGGCAAGGCAAGCAAATAGGCTAACTATACGTTGGTATTGGCCTTTATCCGGCAACGTTAATGTCATTGTTTGCAGTTTGCAGGCTTAAAAAAAATAGTCATTTTTAATAGAGTTGTCATTGGGAAAAATCAGAAACGAGTGGATAATTTTGTTTTCAGGAACTGAGAATAACTAGTAAATGAGTATTGTTTAATCTAAATTGAACATAAATTTATTTACCAATAAACTTAATGATGGAATAGCATTGTCATGTAATCTAGTTACATTCAAAGTTCTGTTAAAAATTGACTCTTCAAAATGAAGCGAACAAATGAAGATGGTCTTTGATCCAACGTTTATATTCGGCAGTCCTATGATTTCCAACCATTCTTCCTTCCTTTTTTCATTTGTAGGAAAACTTGAAATAATGAAAATAATAATAATAAAACAATAAAAACCTCGTAGTGAATTGTTTTAATAACAGAATATCGATAATATGTATGCTTATAAGATCAACACTATCTCAAAATAATCATTGGCAATCTAAAGTAACAAAAGCAAAATTTGGCAAGATTTATAAATAAACTACTTAAATAAGTCTAATTACATGAAATGTTTGGGCTATTGTGTGATTTATAGACAAAAAAATAACACATGCCTTTGCAAAGTAACATCCGATTGATTTGCACTTTTTCTAAAGCCAAATCCCTTAATGCTGCAGCGTGGCATTTTTATTAATACCTAATTATTCTCACTGTCAATATTTTTGTCGAATTTAATTACAATACATGCGAATAATTCAATAGCACATTTGGAAAACATTTGTTTTGACATTTGATGTACTTCCCTTTGACAATGGTATCATGTACCTCACTTCACTTCACTTTTTATTTTTATGGCTCCATCAATATGAGAACTGATGATTTTGCCAATGTCACAGTTGAAAGAAAAAAAACGAAACAAAAAAATTTTCGCTAAGCTCTAATAGGACATTAACCGGTGTTGGTAAGTTGGACTACGGGAGTACTCAGTTGAGAATGTAAAACAATATGGGGGGAGAACACTAAAGTTAAGAGGTTGTTTATGTTAATGGGGCGGGGGAATTTTGGAGAAAGTAAGTTATAAAGTGGAACAGCAATATTAGGACAATTGAAAAAAATGTGTTCCAAGGTACCGTCTTCTAGGCCGCACTCGCACAGAGAGTGATCTCGAACTCTGATTTTACGCAAAAATACAGGTGTGCAAACAATCATGTACCTCATGTACTGCGACATGGACACGGTTGGCATTTAAGATGACGTTACGTATTTTCGATTCCCGTGTTTGACACAGACCAATGTAATGCTATCTCTTTTGGCTTAAGACGGCACGTAATAGTTAATAAACAAAGACAATAACATGTTTATGTTTTCGACGTCGAAATGCATCATATACGTATAACGTCTGATTTATATATATCAACGTAACATGTCCTTTAGTTTCCATAGTCTAAGAGAAATAGAGACGAAATGTCATTTAATTTGTTTGAAAACTATTTTGGCAAATCACTACTGTGACAACTACACTGCGATTGCTGGTCGTTTTCAGATAACCTCAAAAAATGTGTCCCTTTCAACAACTTTTATATTATTACATGAATGCTAAGCATTATTTTATTTAATATGATTGCTTGTTTACTTAGTCTTTCCAATTTATTATTAACAAATATGTTTTCTTGGGAATACAAAATGTAGGAAATGACCCTATTTTTCCGGATTTAAATCGCGTATTTTTTTTTTCGAACAAACCGACGTTTCGGGCCCTTTTCAGGTCCCATGGTCACGGTTGACTGAGGTGGTACAGTCTTCAACCAGTCATAACTACGCCACATAAACCACATAATATATGTCATAATAATATACATATAACATATGGCATAAAAATCATTTCCCATCGGGGTAGGCATAGACCACAGCCTTCTTACGACTCTGACGCCTACTTTTCATCCATCCATCATGCCATCGTGACCATGGGACATGTAAAGGGCCCGAAACGTCGGTTTGTTTGAAAAACCAAATATATACGA
Organism: Hyposmocoma kahamanoa; assembly: GCF_003589595.1. Classification (NCBI taxonomy): domain Eukaryota; kingdom Metazoa; phylum Arthropoda; class Insecta; order Lepidoptera; family Cosmopterigidae; genus Hyposmocoma; species Hyposmocoma kahamanoa. Next base: position 10,558,755 of record NW_020653750.1, on the reverse strand, counting down.
TTTTACAAGAATTGATATTAAAATATTTGTTGCACGTTACATGTTGTTAAATATTCTTATGTGAACGATAAAATGTGCGTTGTAATTGTCATTCTCAGTAAATGTCATTACTGTGCTGTTTTCCTCATTTATGTTTATGAGAAAATCATTTGTGTTACTGTAATCTCATTCCTGTGACCTAAAATATCGTTTCTTGTTGTGTTTCACTTAAATATTTCTGTGATTTAATAATTATTGACATTGTTTGAACTTATGTGTACGTTTAAGACCTTAAAACCAAAAGAAAAAAGGTTTTACACAAATCACTCAAAAAGTGTCGTCAACCGTTTCGCTTCAAATCGACCAGTTTCATTCGAGCTTTCCTATAATGAACGAAAATTGAAAAATTACATATTAAATATTTAATTACCGATGGAATGTGATTCCGTTTGTTTTATAATTAGATGTTTTGCTGTTTTTCCCACACCACCGAATGGAACAGTCCCGATTGTTAGAGATATTATCTTTGCTACAATAAATACGTAATATTTTTGGAATTTACGGAGACGTACTCACCGGTCAGTTGTTGGCGCTGCGCTGTACTATTTCAGCTTTCTAATTTGTGACGAGAGTTGATGTTTAAAAGTCACATAAGGCCCATTTACCTGATGAGTTGCTAGGTATGGATGGCCCTTATTTCGTCTTTATTTCTGGTTATATACTCGATGTTTTGAATTAACAAATACACGCGATTTACTTGTTTTTTCATTATTTCCGTATCCGTCATGATACATGGCAGTGACAAATGTCAAACTTCATAAATCAGTGAAAGGACACGATCAGTGAAATCGAGAATCGATGTTAAAATACATCGACTGCATTTTGACAAATTTAAATTAGCATTCTAGTAATATATCATGGCAATAACTGAAATCAACTCATATAGATAGAAATAGAAATATAATATAATACATTAATAGAGTGGCGCCACTATTTCTTAATTTTTATTTTTATTTCCGTGCTGTACTGAAGCTTAACTAAATAATAGTATTGATATACATTGGTAAACATTGCATGTTACAATGGTGCACAATTTAAAAATTGCCGCCAAATCATTATTCAAGTGGATGAGTTGATCAACTCTAGATTTCCGATGAGTCCCATCACAAATTCTTTTTCATCAGACATTACTTCGTTGTATATAAGTTGTGAAAACAAACACGAATAGTATTTCTTAGTGAACTATTTGCCAATATGGACTTATTTAAATATGTAATATATTTATTGATTTTTGATGTTTAAAAAAATATATGTATTTGTAGGACACTTCTACAAAATTACGTCATCTTAATTTTACTGAACTATCATTCTAATCAGGCTTAGTTTTACGGAGTATAGTGTGTAAAATTTACTTTCAGGTGTGACTATCAGTTTATTGGACGGAGTAGTGGGCATGGCGTTGTCCCCTTGGAGTAGTAATCGCGATCGGTCCCTCTACTTCCACGCTATTTCTTCCACCAAAGAAAACGTCGTCCGCACATCTGTACTGAAGAATGATAGTTTCATGGCAGATCCTAACGTTGACCCGAAACTTATCAGTGTAAGTTGAACATGACTAACGGAAATGCCAACGTCCAAATAATTAATAGATTCAGGCGTTACTTTGTGAAAGTCAATGTAATAACAATAGAAGTAAAATATTTTGTTACCCCGCGAACCCAATGAATAACCTTCAATCATACGAGATAACTGAACAATAAACCATAATTCACTCAAAATATTTTTGGTTTACGTAGTGAAGCACATGTTCGTCCTATTGCTTAAGGCACTCAGAGGCGGCCGTGGAAGCGTTCCGTGCGTGAGAATTTTTATAATGTAAGAGTCTATAATATGAACCCTGCTACACTGAAACGCGCGGCGGCCGCGCGTCGACCGCGCGTTTCAGTGTAGCAGGGTTCATATGAATTCGTACATTACAAAAATTCCCACGCCCGGAACGTTTCCGCGGCCGCCTCTGTGTGGCCAGAGCATAAGAGAGCGTTGGTGCATAGCAAAGTTGGTTGTGATAGATATATCATAATAATGGCTACAAGGGAACATCCACTTTACACTTCCACTTGTTTGTTATTCCGTGACCATATTTATGCCTCACTATCTCTACAATTACCATCGTTGTAAACATGTTATAACTTATAAAGATATCAAATTAAACTTTTACTATTATAGGAAATGAAACTATTTTTCCGGATTTAAATCGCGTATATTTGTTTTTTCAAACAAACCGACGTTTCGGGCCCTTTACAGGTCCCATGGTCACGGTTGACTGACTGATGGGACTGATTGATGGGACCTGTAAAGGGCCAGAAACGTCGGTTTGTTTAAAAAACAAATATACGCGATTTAAATCCGGAAAAATATTTTTATTTCCTACGTGTAACAATCGCGAAAACCTAAGAACTCGATATTTTACTATTATATTGTGGTACGACGGGCTGGTGTCTGCGACTTGACATCTAGGCACCTATTTATTATAATTGACCTCAACTAAAATAGAAAGATAAAAATAAGATCTATTACTTGAATTCAAAGGCATTTTCTATCTTTCATCTTTTCTGTTCTGTGAAAAAATATCAGAAGCCGCTTCTTAGTACTTATTGTTTACTTGGGGACTTTTTACAGACATTCCCGGGTGAGCGATCAAATCAATCAGCAGCGGAAGCAATGGATCTGAACGGCATCATGTATTTCGGACTCATGAACCCGCCAAGTATTTGGAGCTGGAATTCTGCCACGGAGTACAATCAAAGTAATTTCTACCAAGTCGCCCTAGACAGAGAAACTCTGCAGTTCGCCAGTGGGATCAAAGTCATCAACAACCTTGAGGGAGAACAGGAGTTATGGGTTCTTACATCAAGCTTGCAAAAGGTCAGGAATGGAAGTCTAAGCACTAACAGCCCCAACTTCAGAATTCACACGGAAAAGATCCCAGTGATCTTGGCAAATTCACCGTGTTTGTCTCCCCCAAAGAATTGGAGCCCTGGTTACCATGCGAATTAATATAACACCAAACAATGTAACCCGTGGAACATACAGATATGGACCTCTATTTATATCTCAAGAGATTCGTGCTTTAAGGGACCACTTTCTTCGTAGTTTCATATGTTATAATTGGTTATATTGATTGAAGTATATTGAATTATTTTTGAAAATACGACTTTTTATTTATAGATATTTTTATTTCTTTCCTTTACTGACACAAAATCAAGGTATCCGTAGTTTTGAGCTTGTCTTCTTTCGCCGCCTAGATGCTTTGTTTTAAGATGTCAGTATACATTTGTATTTTCCTGGATATACTCATATCAATGTGTTTGTCTTCGACACCAACGACCATTCCTCCTATGATACTAGGGTCCACTTTTTCAGTGAGCTGAATATTTTTTCCTTTTGCGAATTTCTTTAGCGCTGCCATGAGACTGCTTCTAGTGCTGTCATCTAAGGGCTTCGCAGTTATAACTTCACATAGTGCCTCTTTTCTGTGAGCTACCATGACTGCCAGAAACATCGTGATCATCTTTCTGAGATATTTCAGTCGCCCGTTTTCAGCTACTACGGCTAAGAAGTTCGCTGCTTCTGCGGGCATACCTAAGACATAAAAAGTTATAAATTTTTGGGATTCTAAAGTCGCTGATAGTGAAAAAAACTAAACATTTTAATCCAAAAATAGTACCGATTACATGAACTGAGGGTCTACTCTCCTTCTCCGTCCGACACCCGCAGAAACAATTACTGTCAAATAAGCAATACTTGACTAAATTAAAAGACAATGTCAAGTTTCATTCGCATCATGCATCTTTTAATTTGATCGAGTATTAGATATTTCACGGTAATTTTTTCGGACGGATGTGGGACGGACATCGAGAGTACCAGGGCCAGAATCTTTAGTATATACTAATACAAAGAAATATTTCTTCGATCCGGCTGGACTCGAACCAGCGACCTCGCCATACCGGAGCTATCACAATCCCAACTGAGTTACGGAACGAGTCAGAAGACCTTACGAATTTCCCTATGCGCTTGTTACGGATCTTTGTTTTTCATTTTAATGATTTTTCTCCGCAGCGCCTGCGAGAAATCTGTGAAAACTTCACTTAATCATTTTGAAATATCAGAATCCTATATTATTTTGCTTTATTTTACTTTGTAGCTTGTAGAGAAAAGATAAATTTCGTCTCAATCTATCGTGTCTGGTAAGTTACCTGTTTCTTTTCCAATTTCCAGCATGAGTTTAGCCTTCTCTTTTCCGGAGACCATACTGGAGTCAATGAAGTCCTGAATTGCAGGTTTAACAAGAGAACCCTGGATGCTGCGAAGACTTTGTTCAATTTCGTTCAGTTTGTTAGTCTGGGAACCAGCACTGAATAGCGCTGATACGTATCGTCCTTCTATGCCTGTATACAATGTGTTCATTTAATGCCAAGTATACTTAAAAGTAAATTTTATTTAATAAAAACTTAAAAGTGCTAAATTTGTGACTTAAAGATCATCACTAGTGCGGGTCTTTAAGTTGTTAGTTTATGATTTTTTCGTATAGTTACTTGGCCAAAATATCAAAGGGTCCCAAATCCAACAAGTGTCTTTTTTTTCATGAAATTAGTTATCTAACAAAGTGCACTTTTCAGCGATGTAATATACAGGGTTTGTAACTAAATTGTTTCTGTGCTACATTAATAAATGTGCTTATTGAATTGCGTCATAAAAACAGCGTGAAAGGTATATTATAATAGGCTTGATAACCTCATTTAACGAAATTCACACACTTATTGAGTTATGCATCAGATACCTCGATATGTGAAACTGCTGTTTTCGTTTGGCGGTTTTCCTAAAAGGAGAGGACCTAAAAGCCGCTATATTTATTAGCATTAATAAGTAGGATAACCTCGCCTTCGGTTATAAAGTAATTATAATAAAATATAATAATAATAATTTACTTGCCATTATTGTTAGAGTTTGAGCGTGATGTTCAATGAAACTCAATGGTCAAAAAGAAGAAATATGTTTAAATGTCATGTTTAAATATATTTTGTTAAACAAATGTCGGAAAAATATAAAGAGTGATAGCAAAATGTATTTACAATTATATTTATAAATAGTATTAACAAAGTGTAGTAAATTCTTCAACTATATGTTCTAAGTATTATAACAATACAACATGCATAGTGCAGTAAGAAACTATTAAAGAATCAGAACATAATTATGACAGCTGGTACTTAAAAAAGGAAAATCTGCAGACTTAGCCTGAGCTCAAAGACAAAAGTTATCTGGTATATATAACCATAGCACGACAGCCAAATTTCGTAGTTTTGACAGATCGTCGTAGCAAAATATCTCTACTCCCCAAGGGGCAGGAGACAAGAGACGCTTTTAATTTAAATACTATATCTTTCTAATTCGTGATTTAAATTTAATACTAATTTTATGCAATGAAAGTGTCTCGTGCCTATAGTAGTTATTTACTAAGATTTTACGAAGAAAAACTGACACGAAAGAGTCAAATAATGACGGTACGCTAATTTTGTGAACCGTTTCATCTCCCTGAGGCCGAGTTCCTCAGTAATTTCAAGGTGTCCTGTGAATTGATGGATTATTTGTGCATCTGTCATCCACATGTGTATCTGTGCGGGTTCAAAGTAAGTGAAGGAAAGTAAGGCACGCGTTTATTACCAGAATTTGATTCGTACATTTCGGTGATAAACTTTGTGAACATTTGAAAGAACAACAGAAAAATAGTCAACAAAACACAAGATGGCTTTTTTTTGCTATTATTTCGTTTTTCGTCAAAATGCGCTTTCAACTCAACAAAAATATCAATATAATTTGCGTAACAAAAATAGCAAAATTACTGTTACCTTTTATTTTCATTGATTTAATGCACGCCATAAGCCGTAATAAATAACGTGACGGTGGATATAAATGAAGGGAGTTAGAGTTGTGCCTTTAAAAACTATTAGGTACCGGTTTAGTGTGACCACTATGATAATGAAAGGTAATTTTACTTGCGGCAACTTATATATCGCTACGTAGAGAAAACTTTGTCTACGGTAGAGAGTTTCTCTTCCTGTTACGACGTGCTCGGAGGTGAGACATAATCAGTAGAGAAGAGAGAGATATCTATAAAACTGCTGTGCTATAAGTACATACCAGCATTCCAATGGCATAGTAAAATATATAATTGTCGTTATTTTATAAATACATTATGTAACGATATCTATGACATAATGCAAAAATAACATTCACCAATGCAATAACAATAAGAAAAATACTGATTTATGGAGACATTAAATTAGCACCCTATATATTAAAACGATTAATGGTCTATCCACACATATCCGGGACGTGGATGGGCCGTCCTCCGTCAGGGGCTCAAAAAAATATCGTTGCATATATTTTGTGTGAACTCGTTCATACATGTCCGTGTCCGGGCCGGGGCCAGGACGGGCGCGCAGTTCATACAAACTAGCACGGCCACGTCCCGGGCACGGCTCTGTTGTGTGTGGATAGTCCTTAAAGCTGCTACAAATTACTTCTAATCATTGACCTAATTCTTCTAATATAATAAATATTATTAAGATACACGCCCAAGCAGCACACCCACATCTAAATATATACTATAAGATATCTAATAGAATTTAATTCGATTGAATATTTTAAGAGTTCAAATTCCCTCAAGATATCTCGAAGGTTTCTAGATAATTTAAAGTAAAAGTGGGCACAACTTTATTAGTAGATCAAGAGTGCTTTGAGAAACTATCTATAGGTAGTGTTAAGAGTGATTCTTGTCTTTTTTCTCAAGTAACCCTTCTAGAATGCTACAAGACCATTTGTAGAATGTAGACAGTTTTTATTTAGTCTTGTAGACAGTTTTTAGATTAATTGTAGTCTATGATAGTTTTCTTAGTAATACTATTTTAAAACCAAAATACTAAAGCGTTACAAACATAAGACACAATTCTCTTAATACTAATAGATTTCAAGTTTAATGGCTTACAAAATATAAACTATCAAAATTGCAACATGTCGAAATTAGATATAATATTTGTGACTTTTTCACGCAATGTTTAATCGGTTAGAAAGCGCGAATTGACGTGCGACTTTAAATACATTGTGAAAAGTGATGTAAAACCTGTCATAAAAGTAATGCGCTCGCAAAATTTTAAATATTTATGTATACAATATAAATTTAATAAAAATACAGTTATCGATTTTCGGTTTTAAATATTTATAGAAAGCTTAAATATACAAAATAACTCACAAAACAAACCATTTCCAAGAAGTTTTAGGCTTCTTCAAGCTAATTTCAACTTAGATTTACTTTTTAAAAAGAAAAGAAATTTTTCTCGGCTACTTCATAGTCATTCTTTAAAAATAAAAATGGCGATAAGAATTTAAAGCTTTTTCAAAACACTGTTGAGAGCATTTTGTCTATAGCTTTATCTATAGAAAAACTTTAGAATACGAAAAGATTATTTTTACTTGCTTTATGTAGTTGATCTTGTAGAAGAATATTCATTCTTAAGAAGCTTCTGTGATTGTCTACAAAACGCGATGTTTCTAAGCGATTTTTTCTTTTGACAGTATTACAAAAACTTTATAAAAGTTATAGGTTATTATAATAGTGAGCGTATTATGCAATAAAAAACTTTTCAAAACACTAGGTCAAAAAAACAACTGAAAAAAATCCAATTTGTCGCAAAAAAAACGTTATTCTGTATAATTATATGGAACGTGTTATATATGACTAGAAAGGTGGATAAATTCCCTATCATATAAACATAAGGAATATTTTAATGACATACCTAACTTATGTTGGAAGAAATAAAATTTTCATTACAAAATTGAGGTTATTTCTTCACGCCAACCCCCTTTCACACAATGATTTCACTGTTTTCTATTGACAGACGGCACAATACACATACACAACATTGAAGTACGGTAGTTTTCGCTCTCATTTCATACGTCAATGGCTCATTTCAATTGTTTTTAGCACTTATTTGTCAACAAACATAGCATCGGGCCATGACCGGCCCGAGCGCGAATTACGACTATTGTATCCAGCGTTGCCAATTTGTGGGGAATTCCCCAAATTGTGGGGAGTTTCAACTAGATTGGGGATTTTGTGGGGATTGGCGCTATGTGAGGAAAATGTGGGGATTCTATCATTTTATCATTTTGTTTAATCTATCAATTGCTGATGCATCGCTAGTTTGATCGTTACTGTTAGAAACACTGTGATGGACTATGTCGACGTGTTTTTCAACATCGCACATCCCTCGTATTATTAAGAAGCAGCTTAAATAGAATTATTATTAGAGCACTTGGTTCTGAATTGTAAAATTACCAGTCGGTGCGTGTTGAGTTCGCGATTCCTTCTCCCGCTTAGGCCGATCCCCGGTAAGAAGCAAAACGAAATCAGCTATTGATAAACATAGCCGAGCAGTTGGTACTTTCACACCACAACTTACCACTCGTCAACTTTAAATATTAAATATAGGTCGAAACTCATTGATTATTTCTAACATTAACATAGTGTCACCAAATGCACAACAAATAATCAATTTCCTTAATTTTGTAAGGCAAAGAAAAATGATTTTTTATTCAGCCTGATTACAGATTAATGTTGAATCTAATTATAATTAATATAACTACCTCTGTGGCCGAACGGTTACCATGCCGGACTGCCATGCAGAGGTCTCAGGTTCGATTTCCGGGTCGGGAGAAATATTCGTATGGCCTACATTTATTTCTCTCGTGAGTTTGGGTGTAATTTGCGGTTGTCTACGTGTATGTCCATGGCACCCGCGACACAAGGTTTCCCTAGTGCGGGGCTATGTTGAGTGTGTACGTTATTATTATTATTATTAAAATAAATAAACGATTTTATAATTAGTTTTACTTTTTACATTCTGTTTACATTCACAGCAAACGTAATAGATTATTACATTTTGAGTTTCTTAATTTTTTTGTTATATTCTTAGGCGATGTATTTCTAATAAATAATGAAAACTCGAGATGTGGGGAATTTGTGAGGAATATGAACTTCGCTCCGCTTCGATGATTTTTGGGTATTTTGAACAATTGGCATTGACAACGCTGATTGTATCGAATGATGTGACTTTAATATCCAAGGTTCGCCACCTCCACCAGATGTTTTAATATTCTTTACTTTATCCATTTTGCATGAACTCTTACAACGTCCAATAGTGTAAAAACCCTAATTAGTAGTATTTTTTAAAATAAAATCTACTGAAGACGCGCTATAACGTGATGACAATAAGTCTATAAATTCAGAATGAGTCAAAATGTCTATAAATTGAATATATCTAGAATAAACTTAAGAACACTAGTTTTTAGAGTATTAATAGACTTTACTGGATGTGTATAGAAAAATTTAACTAAAAATAATCAGTTGTTCTACAGATGAAGTTAAAATAAGGACTATAAGAGTAAATCTTAAAAGAGATTACACTTAATTAATTGTTTGGTATTAAGATGGTGTTAAAATTTTGACTTGAGTGAAATAAGTCTATAAGAACAATTTCTTTTTTCTAAAACCATTTATAACTATTATTTAAACCAATACCATATTAAGACTGTTTATAGTTTTAATGCGTATAAAGTGTGCTCCTTGGGCGGTAACTACATTTGCAGTCACTTCAATATTACACCAAACAGAAAAGCTAAACTTGCTCGTAGTATTTGCTCGTGTTTCTCTCTAGGCGCTTTTCAACAGGTATAGCGCAAAGTAATGACAAAACTTGGTCAAAGAGGAAATTATAGTGACGACTTACCAAATACCGGTATTGGAGTTTTGTATTGCAATCCATGTGTGCACATGGTTCTCACTATTGTGCTAAACACATTTACTACATAACGATGGGACATAATTTATGTGTACAACTATTATTCTTCACTTTATAAACAAATTTTAGGTGCAATTTTAAACTGCCCGATTGACAATTTTGATTTGAAGACGTCGATTTACAAGTAAAAAAGGTTTCGTGATTCCAAAGAGGTTCGTAATAAAAATTATAATCTCCATACGTAACGCGAACTCTCCGCTCGGTGGCATAATTATTAAATTACATATAATTTTAAAACTAAGCCAACAGCATTCTGCGAATGTGAACATGTTCTAATATATTTATAACAATAGTAATAATAATAATTTATTTAATAAAAAAAAACAAATACACGACAACAAGCACATAGAAAAATTCGTGAGTTCCGCTGGTTCGTTCCGTGGCTTAGTTGGTATAGCCTCTGACACGGTATGCTAGGAGACGTCGGTTGGAATCCGGCCGGATCGAAGGAATTTGTTCTGAGTGTTCGATCTTTGTATTAATAATTATAATAAACTAGTGGAGTAATTTCAGATAAAAATAATTGTATATCAATTCATTTAAAATTTAAAAATTTGCAAAATTTTGCTTTTTTATTTAGGTCTAATTTGAAATAAAAATCAGGTGGTTCACATTTTTTCATGCACTTGTTTTAATTACCCATTAAAAGGTTTGTAGAGTAGTTTGTACACCTTTCATTAGTGGTGTTAATTTTGTAAACTGTAATTGGATTTTTTCGAATCCAAGTCGCGCAGTCATCGGTTAGACGTGACCATGGGAACTGTTTAAAAAAACTAAACGTTTGTTTAAAAAACTAATAAACGAAATTGAGATCGGGAAATCCAGTTTCAAATCCTATGTGTAACAATGGTAATGTATGGTTCTCTGAACGTCTAAGATTGGAGTATTATTAAGTAGAGTAGGATATAGAGTTGACGTAAACCACAGTTTCCGTAATAAGTTGATGTATTAACATTGACTTACAAATAAATGGATGACGGGTCTAATACAAAAACCACGAAAAAAATGTCCCAAGCCAACCTATTTAAACGTAGTGACATGTCAAGGAATATGAAAAAGCTAAAACGTTGAATTTAAATTGTAATGTCATCGCAGTACTGTCAAATTTTGCTTGCTTCGCTGTCAGTCGAACAAACGAAGACTAGAGCGTGAATGACGCTCTGTATACGATTTTAACGCCCTATAAGTTCGGACACTTTTTGGCGCGGACCCGACGTCCATATAATTGTAAGTCAATGTGTATTAAGTAAAAAGTGTACAGCGTAGTTTTGAATGCTTATCTGTGGCCGATCGCTAGTGAAGCGAGTTGTCAACTGTCTTTTATGAGCATTTACACGTGCAATATGTTGTTAAGTTAGGAAAGTATTGTACGGTGCAAAAACCGTACAGGTAACAATCGCGAAAACATAAGAAAACGATGTTTTTTTTATATTTATCAATGTCTCATTTAATCAAAGTAGTAGTAGTGTACGTACAATTTATAAATTTTCATCTGTTTCTGCTTTTTTAAAGACAAAAGCCAAAACCTTATCAATGGTAGAAACAAAACAAAACTAAAAATTATTTATACAACATATAACCGTTTATAAGCAATATAGAACTCGAGCGGGTCTATCAATACAAGTACCTTGGCCATTTTGTCTCCGACGACCTTAAGGACCTAATGGATATTGAGAGGGAACGCAGGGCGCTGGCGGTCAGGTGTAATATGGTGGTGCGAAGGTTTGCGCGTAGCAGTGAACAAGTAAAGATTCTACTTTTTAAATCATACTGCCAAGTTTTTTACACGTGCAGCCTTTGGACCAACTATACGCACAGAGCCATCAGCGCCCTGCGAGTACAATATAACAATGGTTTTCGTATGTTGTTGGGGCTGCCGCGGTTCTGCAGTGCGTCAGGCATGTTTGCATAGGCTCGCACTGATGACTTTTATGCCATTATGCGCAAAAAGTCGGCCTCACTGCTCTGCAGACTACGAGCCAGCTCCAACCCAATACTGAAGACCATTGCCAGGAGAATTGACTCTCCCTTTATGCGGCAACTTTTTTCGCCTCGTTTTTAATTGCTTTCAAATGTTCATGTTTTTATTTTAATTTTAATTTAATAATGTTTAGATTTAGTGCCTACTAACATAATTTTTAAGAATAAAATTGTTACTAACACATATGGACTAAATAGTTGTCTGAAATAAATACATATATTATTATTATATTATTATTATTATATAAATATACGTAGTCGGTTGATCGTTGCAAAAATCATTTAGCTATATCACGATGTGCTTGAAAACTGAGCTTGAAATAATGTCAAACGCTCGCTTCTCGTTGATCCGCCTCACTTTTACTTGGACCATTATGATGTGAAGACTAGAAAATACATGTTTCATGAAATTCTATACTCTATCGATGTCCAATCCTGTGCAATGTTACCTAAATTGAAAACTAAAAGGATCTCTATTTAGCACAAAACGTCCAATGAATCTGTGAGATGTGCAAACGTTGATAAAGAAAAAAATTCGTAAACTTTTGTTATTGTTTCAACATTTATTCACACAAGCACAAATCAATACAATGTTAACATTAGTTCCTGTGTAAGTGCAATACAAACTATATTAATCAAGTATGTCATATTGAAAGGCCTGGTCTGTCTCCAGAAGAGCCCTCACGTACATCACCAAGGAGCCTAGCGCCATTGCAGAGGTCAGGGAATTGCACGTACCGCCCTCTGACGTTGCTACTTTCTTCACACGATACTCCTCCTGTTACAATTAATTTATAAAACTGCAGGTATTTAATATGCTTTGGAGTATTCTACCAACCTAAATTTGACGACTTCGGCTGCTCAGCGGTTGATACCAATTTGAGTAATGATTTTTTTCTAAATTTGGTCTTTGGCTTTGGTCTGGGAGTTTTGGGTACTACTCAAGGAGTTAATTTCTGTGCTTTGGTACTCAAAGTACAGGAAATTCCATAATTTGACGCCAGGTAAGAGTGCTGGTGCGTTGTTTCTTCGCAACGCATGGAGTGCCACACCAGGAACGCGGTTTCGCAACCGCTTACTTACGCTTGCACAACAACATTCCTCCCCACTTCGTCTTCTGGCTCCTTGTCCGTACCGCACCCGTTGCGTCGCCGTGCGCCGTTTCAGCGCACCATTTTAAAGTAAGCCACCATTGAAAAGTAAGTACCTACATAGTTTATTCTAGTGCTCATAGATTGTTATGTTCTATCATTCACTCATTATAGTGTCTGACTTTTACTAATGTAATTTAGATAATCTATGAAGATATGGTTAATAAAAACCGGAAGTAAGTAAAAATATCGGGAATAATAAATTAGCAACGTAGATACAATTTTCATAATGTTATAAAGATTTGCCTCGTTTTTGTACACAAGTATTTTAAATTGTTTTTGAACATATGTCTTTAGTTTTTGTTGTACATTTGAGTGTTTACATACATACATGTACATAAACGACATATAGCACGTATCTCACATACTGGATTGCTCCTTATCATTAAGAAACATGCCGTATTCAGTTTTGCTTTGAAAATGTAAAAAAAGATAGACATAATGTGTAGAGTGCGTAAAAAATTTTGATAAGGCGAACAGGGAAAGTTTCAAAATCGACGAACAGAAACTTGTTAGTCGATTTTGAAATTTTCCCTGTTCCCTGTTTCACCAAAACTTACAAACATGTAATAAAATAAACAAATATGCCTAATATTTGTTTATTTTCATCACATACGTTACTCTGATCCCAAAATAAGTAGCCAAAATACTTGTGTTTTTTTTTTTTTTTTTTTGTTTTTTTTTTTTGTTGCGTCTCGACAAAATGACTGCACCGCGCCTGATGGAAAGTGCGAATACAGTCCAGAGATGAGAGTAACGGATGGAAAACACAAATATCTTCACTCCGTCACTATCATTTTGCCGGTCTGGCCAAATGCACTGGATGTACACCAACTGATCCCTGAACGCGATTCGCAAAAGCGTTTCACTGTGGAGGGTTTTCCGCCGTGTGTACTGTGGTCGCTATCCAGTCGGCACAGAGCCTACCACAATGCTAAGCAGATGGACACTTGTGACGCCCTCGGTCGCCTCTTACGACCCCCACGGGCATGTATGGGGAGGCGACAATGTATTCTTAAGCCGTCGCCCCACGGCTGTTATGGAGATAGGAAACAACGACGGTACCACAAACACCCAGGCCTGAGACAATATAGAAAAGTTAGTTTTGTTATACATTGATCCGGCCGGGGATCGAACCCGGGACCTCAAAGGTGGCGACTCCATAAAAACCGGTGCGCAAGCTCACGAATGTCGTGTGTGATGATTTTTTTATGATATCAAATGACAGGATAAACAAGTCGAGCGCCTGTTGGAAAGGAATATCGCCTACTCGTAACAATTGCAACGCCACTCAGAGTTTCGAATCTCGAGATCTGAAGGGTTCTGCTTTATTTTTGCTATTTGTACATATTAGTTGTTTTTTTTATAAAACTCATAAAAGTTACCGTTCTGAAGGTAAGAACGAATGTAGTGTGATCTGAGTGATTGATTAAAAGTGTAACTCTTCAGTTAGCCTCAAAGACGCGTGATATAATTACATATCGTCGCTTTACTTTCACAAACTCGTATCTTAGAGCACAAAGTTACTGAAACGCAAAAAAATGGATTATATACCAATTACAAATTTTGCACGCTGATTTTACATCATATTTCCTTCATGTTCACGTGTGTGAATATGTGTGTGTGTGAATAGATAAAAGCCTGTGTAGGCTTTTATCTATTTTTTAAGTAATGCAACCAAATTAACACCCTTGATAAGAAATGTAAAAAATAGAAAGTTTTGCCATCTGCTGACTAATTACTCTTTACAAGATACGAGTTTGAGAAAGTTAAGAATCGAATGAAAATTTTGATTTTTTTTTTTGTAACAGCGATTTTTTTTATTTTCCGCCTCTCAAGCAGAGGCCTCGGGTTCGAATATGCGGTTTTCATAAAGAAAAACGCCATGAAGAAACCTGCCCGTTGAAGAATGCTCACAATCACAACCCTCAGAAAGCGTGTGAAGTCACCAACCCGCATTGAGTCAGCGTAACGGACTATGGCTAAACCCTCACTTGAGAGGAGACTCGTGCACAGCAGTGGGACATAGAAATGGGTTGATGTTGATTTGATTTTTTTTATCAAATGAATTCCCTTCTTTGTACATAAAGATGAAAAAAAAATGTTCATAAATAAAATTGAATCTAAAAAACTTAGTATTGAACGTAATACCTCTCGGTCAGCTGAGCTCGGATTCGACGCTGAGCTAATGAAACCGGTTAACTTGAGAAAAGGCTGCCTGTCGTCTGCATAGCACCCTTTGGGCTCCTGCCAGGATAAGATCTTGTTCATCCAACGGGGCTTGATAAACTCGCCATAGCCTTGAGACGCACAATAGTTAACTGAAAAATTTGTATATTTTACAACATTTTGAAACGTCAGTCGGTCGACAGGTGTCTTTTGTTTTCTCAGTAACAAACTTGATACTTCCAATGACCTTAATTTTGTGGTTATTTTCTGTTATTTTTGTAAACGGCCATATTTATTCACTAACAACATGCTCCCCGAATTTTGTGAAAAAAAGAAACAAAATTTTAAAAAAAAACAAAACACGAATTTTGTGAAAAAAAATAAAGAAACAAAAAACAAAATAACAGGTAAAGTTGGCGTAGTGTTCATTGCAAGTATCGAGCTAAAGAATGTATCCTTAATTCACTTGATTTAGTGAAATAGTCCTTAAAGTAGAATCTGGTGACTAGAATAGAAAATTATCAAAAATGCACAAAAACATCATAACTTTTAAACTATCGATTTTCAGAATTGGATGTTTATCTTAAATGAGTAATTACGATGTAATCCACCTGAAAGTAAGAATTTTGTACCACTCGGCATGAGCCATATTGAATGATTCAATTCAACTTCAATGATTTGGAAAAACCGTGATTGTAAAAATTAACTAACAAAAGATGTGCATCCGACATCATCATCACTTTCAATCAGCTGAGATGGACGTCAAAGGTCAAATGCGCACTTAATTAGGCCACGGAGGCAGTTGAATATTAATATCTTTAGTAATATGATAGTATATTACTAAAGTAATATAGTATTTGAAAGAGGTATAATTTAAGTAATTAAAATGCTAACTACAAACATTACTGCGTCTACTACATTTTACACCATATTTTTATCTTCGTCCTGAAAAATTACATAAAAACCACATAAGAGGTATTCACTCTAAGACGACTATATACGGGTTATTTTTAAAATACTAACAATCTCACAGGGCTATATTCCTAACATCGTATACAACAACTTTTGTTCCTCGACTTTGCACAAAACATAATAAATTTACCAAAAATAAAATTAAGTTTTTGTTGTACTATCTGGCACTATTTAGAGTGATTACATACTTCGACTGTTAATACACTTGCGATTTATAGGCGAATTCAAACGCGCGACTGCATCGATACAAACGCGCTATTGCATCGATACAAACGCGCGATTGATCGCATTAGCATCGCTGCTAAAGTTGCGCCTGTGTGTAACCACTCTTAGATCTGTGTTTGGAAGTAAGTTCAAATAGTCCTCCGCGACTCCTACCGTCAATACCGCTATTTTAGGTTATTACTGTTTAGAGCCATCTATTTAAATGTATTTGTTTTTGTATGAAAGTAAAATCTAATGAATTAATAAAAGTCATTGTTTATGATGTTACTAATTTAAGGGGTTGTCAGTATTTTAAAAATAATTCTGTATATGTAAAATTAAATACTCAGCAAAGTATTAAAAATTATTAACTTACTTTGCTGCATAAACAAGGTGTTAGTACCAGCAGGATGATTCCAATTCTCCAAAGATTTCGTTTCTTTATAGATCTGTATGCACAGCTTGTAAATATGTGCGTTTATATCTACATTGTCCATGCATTCGAAGATCCTCGCCAACATGGCTGCGCGGAGGCGACTGGTCTGTTGATGAGCAAGTCCTGAGCCCTTCATGATTTGCATAGTGCATTCTGGTGACAGCTCGCAGGCCCCATCTGATTGTGTCGTTTGTACTTCCATAGCTGATATTAATAGCTGCATTGTACACGCGTCTGTAAATCAATTATCGAAATCTACGGGGCTAGCACGACAGGACGCGACTTCCTCGAGACCGACATAAAGCGCGACATACTGCTATTGTCGTATAAAGATCTCGCGCGCTATGTAGCTCTCACGCAAGTTGCACCCTGTCGTGCTAACCCTACTGTATATTGAATCGTCCCTTGGTATGATACAAGTCACACAGATCATACGTCAAACGTGCTTTTACCACTCGAACGTCATAAAAATAATACGAACTCCATGAAACAAATGATGTATACTTCGTTTCAATCCATTTTGAATAAAAAGTAAACAAACAAGTCACTGACCCGACCATAGACGGTTTAGTGATGTCCAATTGTAACGTCAACTACAAATCGATTAATTAATTGAATGAATCGATTTGTTCAATTGAGTATATTTGAGCATATTTAAAATTTCAATTTAAATCCTCCTTGAAATCCTTACACTTTGATACTCGTTCGATTGCGATTGAAATATTCGATTTAATAATCGATTACTAAACTTTGATTGATTGAACCGAATGTTTTTTTTCGAACAGCACTATGCAACCATAGGCAAGTCGTAGAAGTATAGATGAATACCCCATCCTCAACCTCACTTTTGGACTACCATTTTTCAAATACGATTTTACGATGCTATCCAAATGAATATTGTTGGAAAAAGTGATGATATATCAAGTCGAAATCTTCGAAATATACGTGAAAGTGTTACTTATTCGATTTATTGAGTGATTGCTTTAGAATTTTAACCAAACAGGTTTGTTTACTTTTTGTTCAAAATGGATTGGAACAGACTATATATGTGAAATTTTATGACACTCGTATTTAAGCATAAAAATTATCGGCCAATCTCGTTTATCAAAACTTTAAGCGACTCTCCTGAAAAGTTATGATATTTTGCGGATGTGGGTGTGGGCTCATTATACAGAATAAGTTAAGAGTCTATACAACCTCAAATGGCTTTCGTTATTTCCGTATAACAATGAAAGTGTTGAATCAATCACTTTGGAGAATATATAATAAGATTGAGAAGATTCCTAAAAATTTTCACGAAAGAAAAAAACACAAACTTACTTCGAAATTACATAGATAAACAGGGTATACTTAAACCAATGATTGTTTTATATCAACTGAACTAAATAGAAGGCCTTATACTATACGATATACATTTCAAATGGCTTTAATTTCGTTTGTAATTTTTTTTTTATTTCTAAAATAAAGCCTGTGTCCCTGTCGCTTGACTTCTTCTTTATTTCATAGGTAAGCATTATTACACTTGAAATCGGCATTTTGCTTTGGGGTATTGCCGCCGCTATCAATAGAATCTTTGTCCTGCACAAAAGTGCCGTTAGGTCAATTTACAATCTGCGCCCACTAGCGTGACAGTACATCTATGGAAATGTAATTTATGTTAAGAGGAATAATAATCACTTTATGAAAAATAGTGACAGACATAATATTAATACGAGGAACAAAAAATAAACTAGCTGTTCTTGATAGTCGTCTTCACAAAGTGACAAATTCATTTAAGGAGCAATGTATACGCTTCTATAACAAGATTCTGGTTGACATACAAAATTTGCCATTCACGAGGTTTGAAACTATAGTGAAACACAAACTTTATACTAAAGTTTATTATACAACTTCTGCGTACTTGGATGTCAAAAATCCGTGGTATTAACCCGTTTAGCTCATGGAGGTAGTCTCGATGTCTGATATTTGAAAATATAATATATATATATACATATATATACATATCCGCTCACGCGATACATGCAGCCGTAGACGCATACCACACCTAGAGGTGCCGGTGATGATTTTATACCGATTTATCGGATATCGAAGTTATAACAGGTAAAAGAACTAATATTAATTGCTATTTCGGTAACTACTCTAGCAAACCATAAAGTTTTTAATGCCTGGGTCTGTCATTTAAAAAAATAAACTACTTCAAAAATACGTCACGACAATCGTGTGTTATTAAATGT
The DNA here is from genome assembly GCF_003589595.1 of Hyposmocoma kahamanoa. NCBI lineage: Eukaryota > Metazoa > Arthropoda > Insecta > Lepidoptera > Cosmopterigidae > Hyposmocoma > Hyposmocoma kahamanoa. Next base: position 10,539,713 of record NW_020653750.1, on the reverse strand, counting down.
GTTATTGTTTGGGCTGGTGATTTCGGTGTTTATTTATTGAAAACATACCGTAAGTAGCGTTTTTTAAGTTTACCCTGAATATAAATGTTTATAAAGTATACCTTAAGGAGTAATTTCATGGTAAACATTAGAACCACTCAAACGGAATATTATCATATTTATCCAAGTACACCAAAAATTTCATTAGTGCTTTTTAAGTGCAGGATTTGCTGTGTATCAATTTTTGGTTTCTAACCACAATGTTTGTAACCGTCTCTCTAATATTGGGTAATGTAAATTTCACACAATTTGCTTTTTTCTCATTAAGGTGCAGATTATTAACAGCAAACCAATCAACTACTTTAGATATAAGGGGGTGCGCGAGACGCGGTATCGCTAACTGACGTGTTTACGTTTCGCACGTGAATTATTGTGAATTAGCTGTGCAAATGTTAAGTTATTATGCTGCAAATGTATTTCAAAAGTTAACTAAAACTGCGATTTGTTGAGTGGTACATTTGAAATAGTCGAACATTCTGTGGATTTGCCAAAAACTTTAGATTTACGTGTGTTGTGAAGTATTAACTGTGTGGTGAGAACTTGAACTCGTGTCATTGACCGGTCGTTAGTTCATTAACCCGGTGTGACGTCTATCAGTTACACTCCGTACGCATTAGGTTAACAATTTCGCAACGTTGTATTGTGGCGCGCTGGCTCAACGGTCTCGGCTCTTGAATGCAGAGCAAAACTGAGTGTGTGATATACGGTTCGGTTCCCGACCGCTTAGAACTCTTTTTTTATTTTTTTACCCTGTGTCTGGGTTCATATTTCAGTGAACAGAAATAATATTTCAAGTTTTTTTTAAATTTTTTTATTTTAAACATTTACACATTCTTTTCTTAAAATAATTGAATGATGTCTGATAGCTGCAATTGTTATGGATGCCGGCAACCAATTAAAGATAGACTTTATTTGTGCTGCGGTATCTGTCGTGAGAACTTTGACATATGGTGTGCCGGTGTGTCCGAGCAGCGGTTTTTTAATACGTTAACTGCTGAACATAGATCTGTTTGGAAGTGTGCGATTTGTTTTGGTAAACAACCCAAAATCGGCAATACTAATACTCCGGTGCGACAATCAAAGCGAAGATGGACTGACGATTCGTCGAAAAGCGGAAATTGTTGACAGTCCACCAGATCAGATGGATGTCTCTTTACTGGATGCTACGATGAACATCTCAGGCCACGATGCGACTACAAATGCGTCGCATGCTACAAGTGCTCTGGTAGCGGAAATGCATCTGTTTAGGGAGGAGCTGACGGCAACTAGATATCTTATGGCCACTCTAAACGACGCAATGAGCAAACTGGCAGCGAGGATGGACGCCTGTGAAAATCGGGTGGGCAAACTCGATGACCGCATTACAGCCCTGAAGCAACGTGCTGAAAGCAAACCGGCAGGCGCTGACGCCTCACTACTTACCATCGTTGAACAGCTTAAAGCGGAACTAAATGAGCGTGATCAGGAGCTGCTGCAGAATGACATCGAGGTCTCGTGCGTTCCCGAACAAAAGGTTGAAAGCTTGCAATATATGCTCATTACCCTTGCAAATAAATTAGACGTCAATCTGGGTGAGCAGGAGATCGTGAGTGCCATGCGAGTGGAACGTCCTCCGGAAGAGGCAGATGTGCTGGCGACGTCTACTGCACGTCTGAAGCTGATTGTGGTACGGCTAGCGCGTCGCACAGTACGGGATCACATGTTGCAAGCAGCTCGTGTTCGCCGAGGTGCTATCACAGAGGGTATAGGGCTGTCCGGCCCGCCGCGCCGATTCTACATCAACGAGCGACTGACCCGCACCCCCTATTGGTGCGGGGTATTCCATCTGGCTCGCGAGGCGGCTGGGCGCCTCAACTGGCGCTACGTATGGTCACGCGACGGTCGGGTATTTGCATGTCAGCATCAGGGCAGTGACGCGCCACGGCGTCGCCTCCGAACCGAGGCTGATATTTGCCGTGTTTTTGGAATTGAAACGATTAGTGACAATAAAAAAATCTATATATTTTTTTACATTAATTATTCTCACAGACCATAATAATTAATTTGTATAGGATTGTAACACTAATAATGCTCATTTTGCATACATGTAAAATCATTCAAAATTTCATTTCATTTTTTTATTTCATTTTTACTTATTTGCTTTTGTTTTGCTTTTTATGTAATCAACGTACGATTTTCTTATATGAATTGTCTTCGTTACGAGTATTTTTGTGTAGTGGGGTGTGCTGTATCAGTGCAATGCTGCTCATTGTGAATCGTATTTTCTTGGTAGTAACTTATTTATCAATCTGCATTTATTTATTTACATACATTTTATTAACACTGAATAATATAACATTTTTAATTTTTATCTGCAATATATTTACGAAACATATTGTTACTCATTTAACCTTTACTAATGTTAACATATTGTACAGTCTATACAAACGTTACTTGTATACATTTTACTCACATATGAGTAACTTAAATCATGTCATTGCTTACCCATTTAAAATGTAATCAATGGCTCCTAAAAATAAACTGGCTCCCTTAATACAGGGCAAGATAATTTTCTTGTTGCAATGGATCGTTTCGATGCCGATATAGTTGCTATTAATGAGACATGGCTGGGAACTGGGCAGGAGGCGTGTGCGCCTGCGCCCCCGGGCTACCGACTACGTCGTGCACCGCGTCCGCAGCATATGCGAGATGAACGTGGTGGGGGAGTAGGGTTTTATGTAAAGGATGATGTTCGCGTTAGTTACCTTAAAAATCCCAATGATTCTATAGAGCAGATGTGGCTGACTACTAAAAGTAATAGCTACACCTTAGTGATAGGTACTGCGTACAGGCTTGAATCACAGTGGTTGAATGTGGATATCACTGACTCAGCCTCTAGGTTTTCCCACTATGAATATTTAATTCTTATGAGCGATTTTAATTTTAACATGCTACAACAAAGAGACGGTGAGACTATGAAGTTAGATCAGTTTCTGCGTTGTGTGGATTTGAGACAAGTTTGTATCTGTAGAAATGTATCAAGAAATGTATCTGAACCTACTCACTTCACTGCAGCCTCGGAGATGCTAATTGACGTTGTGTTCACCAATTGTACGGTTCGTGAAGGCTTGGTCAGAAACATCACTGGACCATTCGGGCACTCAATGATAAATGTTACATTGACGCTAAAAAAGGCTAAGATATATGCCAGAGCTATCACATACAGATCCTTGCAGAATATAAATTTAGACAGTTTTAATAGCGACCTAAACTCCATAGACTGGGAATCTGTAGGTAATGAACCGACTGTTGATGCTATGGTTACTAAATTTAATACACTGCTGATGGAACTATTTGATAGGCAAGCTCCCTATAAAACTCTGCATATGAAAAGTCCCAATTCCCTGCTTTGGATCACTGACACGCTTAAATTTATGATGCAGTTACGTAACGTAACAGATATGATATGCGGTACTACAGGGATCTTAAAAATCTAGTAGAAACGAGTATTTATTATTAAAAACGTGCTTATTTTAATAATTGTATTAATTGTAATGTAAAAGATAATGTTAAGTTATGGAACAATTAAAAAAAAAATTCATAGATCCAAGTAAAAATGAATACCTGCCTGACTATTTCAGTGACCCCAATAAGACCAATGATCACTTTTTGAATGTCCTTGTGCATGATGAAGTGGCTGTTCGTTTAGAGAGAAATAAATTCGAAACTGCTACTTTTGGGGCTAGTTCCTTAACTCTTCAACCTGTATCAGAACTGAACATCTCAAAATACATAATGTCTGTTAAGTCTAATGCAATGGGGTGTGACAATATTAGCCGTGACATAATTATATTAACGTTACCAACAACTTTGTCGATAATCACTACGATTGTGAACAAATCCATTCTGACAGGTAGGATTCCTAGACTGTGGAAGGAAGCACTGGTCACTCCACTACCTAAAATTGAAATCCCAGTGAACTGAAAGATCTTAGGCCTATTAGTGTACTGCCTTTTCTTTCCAAAATTTTGGAAAAGGCAGTATACATCAGCGTCTATGTCATGTAGATAAGAGCAATATCCTTCCTTCTCGTCAGTCGGGTTTCCGAAGGGGTCGTGCCACGGTTACTGCTTTGCTGGACGTAACTGACAATATACTAGCGGCACAGGACGCTGGCCGCTGGCCAAAAGAGAAAGAATTGTACATTCTTTCTCTTTTGGACTTCTCTCGAGCTTTTGACAGCATTTGTGTTCCTCTTTTGCTTTCAAAATTAGTCTACTACGGACTGGACTCACAGGCGGTACAGTGGTTCGGTGATTATCTTAGTGACCGACACCAGTCTGTGAACTCAAAAAACGCGACGGCGTTGGCATGGTCCCCGATTCGCAACCTGTTCATCGTGGAGTTCTTCAGGGTTCCATACTAGGTCCTCTTCGATTTATTATATACAGTGTTGATTTGATCCAAATAATAAAACACAGTAAATTCCATATATACGCTGACGATGTTCAGTTACATATCTCTGAAGTGCCTGCAAGAATATCAGATGCGTTACAGCTGCTCAACGAGGACCTAAGCGCGATAGATGAATGGTCAGTCAGAAACGCGCTTGCACTAAGCCCTAATAAGTCGAAGTTTATGGTGCTTGGATCAAACGTTCCGATTAAGAAATTTTTAAATAAGTCACCAGTAGTTAGTATTCTAGGTCAAAATATTTCCCTAGTTCACGAAGCTAGAAATCTAGGTGTTCTGTTAGACAGCAAACTACGTTTTGAAAGACGCATAGAGCATCTTGTTAGGAGCTGTTTCTATAGATTGAAAGTGTTGTATAAAATTAGAAACTTATTATCCGAGAGAGTGAGGATCACTGTATGCGAATCACTGGTGTTATCTCGTCTCAATTACGCAGATCTTGTTTATGGCCCTCGACTATTATACAAAACAAGTCGCTTAATACAACGCGTGCAGAATGCATGTTGTAGATTTGAAATTCAATTTCAAATTCATTTCAATAACAATTTCATTTTTGATGTTCCGCCTAAGAGTCATATCACGCCTTTTCTAAACAATGCCTGTATACTCAATATGGAATCTCGCAGACAGTTACATATCGCCTCTTTAATGTTTGATATTGTTAAATTCAAAAATCCCGAATATCTTATTTCAAAATTACAATTTCTCCATTTTTATAAACTACACGACCATAAGCCCAGATCATTACGCGCCCCACTAAGCGTACAGCGACATCGAACAGCAGCGTTCACCGGCAGTTTTCGCTACCACGCAACAAGGTGTTGGAATAATATCCCACCACCTTTAAGACTTTTAAAATCTAAATGCACTTTCAAGGCAAAGGTAAAGGCACTTATTCTAGACTCTCAAAAAAAGGGTATTCCACAGCGCATTGCTTAGGTAGCGAAAATTGCCTACATAGCATTGTGTAATAGCAACATACCTATTTATAATCAAATTGACTTTTGTATAATAATCTCATTTAATTCAATTTATAATAATAATAATAATAATTCATTTATTGCATGTCACATACATAGCTAATTTAAGATGTTAAATTTGGCGTTGGGCAGATAACATGTGACGCCCTGCAAGGGCATGGCAACTGCAGAAAACCGAGTTCATACTTATAATTACAGAATACGTCGTTTATAATATTACAATAGCTACATTATTAATTTTTACAATGTCATTCTTTACTTTACTAGTCTTGTTACTATATTGAATTAAACTTATACATTTAATAGTTATTAATTAATTAATTATAATAAAATTAATCATCTTATCGAGTCGTCAGAGATAAAAAGAGAAAATGAAATAACAATAATAATCTTTTAAACAGTAATAAATAAAATATATATTGATTATGAATTCTTATTCTAATTATTAATTAAGTTACCTAAAGGTCAAATCATTTAATCATTTAATCTGGTTGTCAAAAAATTCTTTTAAATTATAATAAGGTTTATTGAGGAGGATTGTTTTCAATGCCTTACAAAATTGTGTCAATCTTTCCAGGTTTTTTATACTATTTGGTATGTGGTTGTAAATTCTGATCAACATATTTGGGGGGCCAGAGGCAACTAATTCCATCCTGGGAAAGGGTACTCTAAGTTTATTTAGGTTTCGGTCGTGTCTCTTATTATTATTATTTAGGGGTGAGAAGAGTTGAGGGTGCTTTCTGACGAATTTACATGACTCGAGAATATAGATGGAGGTAAGTGTCAGTATTTGGTTCTTGACGAAGTGAGGTCGACAGGATACCATTTGGTCAATATTACTTATTATTCTTACACACTTCTTTTGCAGTAAGAACACTTTACCTACATCACTAGAGTTCCCCCACAAAATGACACCGTACGATAGTACGGAATATGCATATGCATAGTAAGAAGCAAGGGCGGTCCTAAAGTCCGTAACACGTTTGAGATGCTGGACAGCATAGACAAAAGAGTTTAATTTATTTAATACCTTCTGAATATGCTGCTTCCAGTTCAAATGCGTGTCTAGAATAACTCCCAACATTGGAGCAGTGTTCACAGATTCTAATTCGGTATTATCGTAGTTATATGATATTTGCAATGCTGTTCTCTGATGAGGTCTGAATTCAATAATTTTTGTTTTATTTAGGTTTAGTTCCAAATTATGGTATTCAAGCCAGTTTACAATTTTGCCTAGTGTTACGCTTAATTTTGTTTCTAAATCTCTACTGTTGCAACATGGGATTAGGACGGAGATGTCGTCAGCAAAAAGTATACACTGATCATCCAGTATATTTGGAAGATTATTTATATAAATAAGGAACAAAATGCATCCCAAAACGCTACCCTGTGGAATAGAGCCAGTAACAAGAACCCTATCAGATCTAGTCAGAGTGATCCTGCCGGTCTCAAGATTGGTATTTTCTATTTCTACATATTGGAAGCGGTTGTGTAGGTATGATTTGAACCAGTTGTGGGCTATTCCTCTAATTCCAGTTTGGTACAGCTTATGTAATAGGATCTCGTAACAAACTCTTTCGCAAGCTTTACTCATATCGAGTAAGAGCCCGACTGCAAATTTTTTGTTGTTTAGTTCTTGTAATATATTTGTTACAAATTTATAAGTTGCTAAAGTAGTGGAGTGAAACTTTCGAAATCCATGTTGGCTCTCATGAAAAATTTTAAATTTTTCAAAAAAAGAATTCAAACGTTTTATCATAGCCGATTCGAATATTTTGGCTGAGGTTGGTAATAGGGCAATAGGACGGTAATTAACAATATCGGTAGTGTCTCCCTTTTTATGGACAGGTTTTATTACTGATATTTTAAGGGCATCGGGGAAAATACCCTCGGAGAAAGATTGGTTTACTAATATAGTGTAGGGAACTGTTAATAGATCAGCGCATTTTTTTACCAAAATGGGGGGTAGTTCGTCGATGCCAAAAGAAGTTTTATTTTTAAGGTTTTTTATTATTTTATTGATTTCTACAGGTTCCACGGGGCTCAGAAAAAAAGTATTTTGAATTATATTTGTTGGACATGTTCTCATTGAATTGTAAGAGTCAAAGTGTGAATTGCCGATAGATGAAAAAAACCTGTTGAACATGTTTGCAACTAGTTTAGTTTATAATTTGGTTATATTATTAACATAGTTAAATCAAGTCTAAAAAAAAATATTATTTATTATGTTTATATTATCTTTCGTATTTATTTAGTTACGACATTATTATTTGTTTAATTTATACAACATGAAAATGGCGTCAGCTAGCTGGTTATCGTATCAGCGGAATCCTCTAGGTTATAGCTGAAAATCAGCGGTTTGCTCCTGAGTAAACACCGACGCTGAGCTATGGCCTTTTTGCGCTGCTACAGCACATATACATAACTGGGTGTTCGGCAGTGCTGCGACTCTGCTGTTTTTTTTTCTTCTTTTCTTTTATTGTATTACATATTTTTCTGTTATGTATGTGTATTCGTAGATCCAAATAACCGTTTTATCTATCTATCTATCTATCTATATAGTATTGTTCACATCGTCGTAGGAACACTGGTGGCTTTTAACTTTAAATAATAATGAAGTATAATAATAATTACCACGAAGCAACAAATTATAATACAAATTTAATTACAGATAATAGCGACATCTCTAGCCAGGGTTGGTAACTGGGTTACCTAACTGGGTGACGAAACACTTTCATAGATTTCTCATAGATGGCGCTACGGCTAAAAAGTCGTTGAAAATCAAATACAAAGATCCGACAAACAAACACATAGAAAAATTCGAAAGGTCCGCTGGTTCGTTCCGTGGCTTAGTTGGCATAGCGTCTGGCACGGTTTGCTAGAAGACGTCGGTTCGTTCACTTTTAATTATAATTTATATTTATTAAATATCACGATGTAAAATTTTTCTATGCGTCTGTCTGTATGTGCCATCACAGCTTCCAAACGGATCAACTTATCTCAAAGCGGCATTATTTAGGTATACATACTACACACTTTCCATCAGGTGAGATAGAGGTCAAACACGCATTTATATTTTTTATGAAAAAAAAAGAAATGGGACCTGTAAAATCAGAATAGTCCGTATTACAATGCAATAAAAATTCACAATAAACTACCCGAGTACCTAAGAAGTGACACAAAACAAGTTTCACTAAAAGCCGGCCTGCCACGCATTTGTCCCAGGTTCGATTCCCGGGCCGGGAGAAATATTTGTATGGCCTTCACTTATTTCTCTCGTGAATTTGGGTGTAAATGTGGTTGTCTAAGTATGTGTTCATGGCACCCGCGACATAGGGTTTCCCTAGTGCGGGAATATGTTGAGTGTGTGCGTTACTAATTGACAAACGCATTTTTTTTATAACATCAAGTGGCGGGACAAACAAGTCGTGCGCGTGATGGTAAGCTACATGCCTGTCCATAACAGTTACAGTGCCACTCAGAGCTTTAAATTACAAAGATCTGAGGGGCACTACCACTGCGCCCGTCACCCTCAGACATAAGTTGACAAGTCCCACTTGCCTGTGATTTCACCAGCACCCTTATCCTTCAAAACCAGATCACAGTAATGCTGACATTACTGATTGGCAGCAGAAATAGATAAGGTGGCGGTACCACCCTGAACGAACTCTGTCACAAGGAGCTCTACTGCAATCAAAAATCCATCCAAAATCCAAAAAATTGTTTCATTTCCGCAGTTTTCTTTTCAAATTATTATAATCGTACCCGGCAGTCGTTGCTATATCAAAATTATTTTCTTCTACAAGTACAAGGTGACGGGAACCGGAGTTTCGCCGATTTTAATGTCTATATTAGCGAACTAAAAAACGGCCTCCTATGTATTCAACCGTATCGAGATACCATTGAAAGGTATTGTTTGGAAGTAGAAATTTTCGTGTTCAATGGAACAATAGTTGAAGTTGTGATGAAATTACTTTAATTGTGTTTGCTTAAGTATTTATTACCTTACTATTATATTAAACCAACCGCAACCGGAGCAAATGCGTTTGTGAGGCGAATTACCTGAGAAATAGTATTTATTTTGTAGCAGTAGACCTCCTTGTGAAAGAGAAGTACTGCCACCTTACCTATTTCTGTCGCCAAGCAGTAGGTAATGGGAGCATTACTGCATTCCAGTTTAGAAGGTTAATGGCGCTGGTGAAATTACAGGCACATGGGACTTAGCAGCTTATGTCTCAGGGGACGGACGCAGTAGCAGTGCCCCTCAAATATTTGTGATTTAAAAGCTCTTATGTCATTGTATTAGTGTCATTTAACAACAGGCGCATGACTTGTTAATCCCGTCGCTTAGAATCATAAAAAAATTTACTAAACACTGCATTTCAAGAAAGATCAGTTAGTTTCAGCATGGACAATAATTTGTTTAATACAATTTGCTATAAAGCCGCAAATTCCGAACGGCGGCGCGTACAGCGGACCGTTCAAGATTTATGCGTACATTGTGTCTTGTGTTTGTTACATCCAAAAATAGATACATGTTTGCGCGCAATGTACGCGCAAACCTTGATCGCTTCGCGTCACGCACCGCCCCGTTCCGAATTTGCGGCCTGACAGTACCACCGCAATAAGGCGAAGTTTTTTTAAATGAATATTTACAAGCCCAATTTAAAAGATTACTTGCAAAGAGTTTTATTATGTTTGGAATTAATTGTGAAATCTTTAATATAATAATTAAGTAAAGGAAATTAAATAAAAATATTTTGTAAATTGATAGAAATGTTATTAATTTCCTTTAATAATGTTATAAATTACGAGAAATTACGAGTGTTTTACGTATTGTACCCTTGGTATATAAAAGGTCACATCTTACATCATCACAAAATTACAAAATTTCAGGAACGAGGTTTAAATATTCTATAAACGAAATTGGTCGTCGACTTTTTTATATTTAAATAGAAAAGTTATAAAATTTCACATACTTATACATAATGTGTTTCATGCAGTTCGTATTATTTTTATTATAAAAGCATTTTTGACGTGTCCAATATTTTTGGAAAGTCTGAAAGAGCGATTTTAATTTTGACAAATAAAATTTTTGTAATTTAAATTGATAATTTAAAAAAAAAAAATTAATTGTTTCTTTAAAAGTTCAAGTGTTTTGGCCGATGTTATGGAATTAACTCCATCTGACGTTGGTTTCTGCCACCACGGCGAAATCTAGACACAAATTCAAATATTGTTATAAATAAAAACAGGCCGTCAGCACAGACTAAGGGTCCTGTAAAGGGCTGGAAACGTTGGTTTGTTCGAAAAAAAAACAAATTTAATGTTATTTAGATCCGAAAAAAAAAAACCAAAAAGTGAATTCTGTCTATGTCATATCTAGATGCAGGATGGATAAGTCATAATTCTTACATCCATGTTTTTGTTTGTTGCGTGTGAATGCCGGCCGCATCGTGCAACTACCTTCATCGGAACTAATTGCAGATAAATTCAACTCAAAACGTATGATTTTAATTTTTGTCTACCTACATTATTTTTCTTAATACGCAGTGAATGGTGATGGTTGGTGGTAAGATCTTAAATTTTCTCTGTAAGTGAATTTATATTCTTAAGAAAAATAAATATTCTTTAACCACAAAAATCCCTGTAAGTACTAACTACCCTGGACTAACTCTTTCACAAGTAGCTCTACTGCTACCAAAATATATCATATTATATTTTAATAGCGATATCATGTTATACAGTCAAATAATCATTTACTATTCTAATAAAACTTACCGGCGGCTTTTCGACTGGGCATCTTGGTCCTGGCCTCTTGCACGTACTGTTCGAATTCAAACCGGTAGGGCTTTTGGGTGCCCATCGTACCCAGAGTGATCGGTTCCAGCATGGCTGCCAGTACTTCCATATTCTCCATTATTGCCTTAGCAACTGTTACAAAAACAATAGACAATCGGACAATAATCAGAAAAAATCTTAAATGTACTGAGAAAGAATGTTACTATAACAAAAAGTATCAATAAATAAATATTTTTGAGACATAATAATGTTCGGACTCTGAAATCAATAAATAATTTCATATTTGTATGCAGTTGTTTTAACGATGAACTTAATATTTACACTAAATTCTCCTAATAAACCGTCTATGAATATTATAAAATAAAAATAAAACGAATCAGTAAAGTTATGGTTTTGTTTTTTTTTTTTTTTGATATGGCAATTATAACACCTAATCTGCTGGTGAATTATAATAATAATAATAACGCATACACTCAACACAGCCCCGCACTAGGGAAACACTGTGTCGCGGGTGCCATGGACACACATAGACAACCACAAATTACACCCAAACTCACGAGAGAAATAAATGTAGGTCGTACAAATATTTCTCCCGACGCGGGAATTGAACCTGTGACCTCCGCGTGGCAGTCCAGCATGAAAACCGTTCGGCCACGGAATGGAATTGGATACAATTCATCACAATATGGGACCGTTTTACGAATTGCAAGGAACTCTGTAAATGAATTGCTTTTAGCAGAATTGCACGATTTGGCCTTTTTAGGCACCCAGGACATCAGATGAATATTTACTTAATTACAAACCCGAAAAAGGCAGCTGGCAAAAAAGAAATGTCAAGCCGTTTAAGTGGAAACAAAATAAATATTTCTATAATGACTGAGATCAACACACTAAATGGAAAAAGAACTGAAGATCCTTCAGCAGTTGTACCTATGTTCATCATCAAGCATGGACCATCAAACGAAGAACCATTCCTATTCAATCAACGCTAATTAAGCCATTAAAAAATCCTTCGAGAACTTTGAGTCCATGCATTTGGACTAATAGACGAATAATTGGAAAGAAACTTTTAATTTGATCGAGTCATTGACCTACCAACCGAGTATTACTTATTTGACATTAATTGTTCCGGACAGATGTCGGACAAAGGAGACGAATAAAGAATCATAACTGTATAATATGAAACTTGTAACTAATGATACCATTATTTCTATATTTGTATTAATTTTGGTGAAATTATAGGCATATGGGACTTGTCAACTTATGTCTCAGGGACAAAACTAGCAGTGCCACTCCGATCTTTGCGTTTTAAATCTCTATGTGGCACTACAACTGTTAAGGACAGGCGTGTAGCATACCACTACTTATTCGTTTCGTCACTTGATATCATAAAAGAAAATTAGTAAAAAAAAAATCTACATTGTGTGTTTAAAGTTACCTACACGATTGAAGACTACCTATTTAACTAAAGATTACATAACGAATCATCTCGATATAACAAATAAGTATCCAATCAGTTATATCACAAATTAACTTATAGCTATTAAACCAAACACATAATAGCTATATTAAGCACGGCTGACGTTTTAAAGCAGTTAGCTAACAGTGCACCTGTGCTGAGATAGGACAGGACTTGTAGTAATACACTTACTTTCACATATCATACACAATCACTGTACACAGGTTAGGAATGATTCATAAACCACTCGTTGGGTGTAGTATAATTTGGTAGAAGGGGCCGCTTTCCGCAAATCGATGTCATAGCAACTTTCGCATGCCTTTCGTTTGGTAACAAACGCTGTAATTGTTTTGAAGTAAAAAGTGTTAATATCTTTCCAATTTAATCTTAGCGTATTTTTTGTCGTTATGTCGTTAGCTTGAACTTTAATTTCGCTAACTGTTGACAAATAAGTTATTACTATATCAAGAAAACTTGACGAACTCGGTGCCTGAACGGTTTGCACTGTGGACACTGTATGAGGAAGTCACGGGTTTGATTCCCGGTAGAACCAATTTAGGAAACAAATTTTTCTAAACCGTTTCTAGTCTTTCTCTCCAGAAAGATCTCATGGACCTCGGTGCTTGTGGGTGGAGGGAGCGGGCTTTGAAACTTGAGACGTGACAGAATCTAGTGTCTCTAGTCTGGGTGTTCTGGGAAGTGCCTCAGAGTGAGTTCCGTTGCTGTGGTACTCTTAATACAGGGAATTCCTTAATTGAGACCAGGCAATTGGTATGATTGTCTGACACATTACTGGTACATTACAAAGTACAAAGTGTAAAAAAATCAAAGATTGCAATAGTGCAATACCTAGTTCGTGGATAATTTTCAAGTTAGTTTTTTAGTAGCAGCAGAGCTCCTTGTGAAAGGGTAGTACTGCCACCTTACCTATTTCTATCGCCAAGCAGTAATGCCAGCATTACTGTGTTCCGGTTCTGAAGGGCATGGGTGCTCGTGAAATTACAGACACATGGGACTTGTCAACTTATGTATGTCTTAGGGCGACGGGCGCAGTGGCTCAGATCTTTGCAATTTAAAGCACTAAGTGGTACTATAACTGTTATGGACAGGCATGTAGCTTACCAAAAAAACTTAAAAAAACCTAATTTTGGTGGCAAAGTTTATTATTTAAGTATTCGGGTATTCAGGATACAACACGCGAAAATTAAATAACACTTCATGATAATAATGAGTTTGTGACACTTTTGTTACGCAGCTAGCACCACAATCACAAAGTGTCTTTCCGTCTTGTGTTCTTTTTAGAAAGAAAGAAGAAAGAAGGAAAAGTAATTTATTTTGCTGTTTGTGTTTTAATTTGATGTATTTTTTATATTGTTTTTTTGTTTTGTTTCGTTTTTTTTCTTTTGTGTTGTCATCTAAATCAAATATATTTATTGTTTTCTTTCTTTCTATAATGCTCTGTAATACTTAAATAATAAAAATTGACAATGAAATTAGGTAGAGAACACTAAGTTTAAATTTTTATTGAATTGAATTATTTTTTGTGAAATTATTCTTTTAATTATTTCCACTGGTTTGTTATAATTATTAATACAAAGATCCAACACTCAGAAAAAATTTCTTCGATCCGGCCGGATTCAAACCGACGTCTTCCAGCTTACAGTGCCAGACGCTATACCAACTAAGCAACGGAACAACTAGCGGACCTCACGAATTTTTCCCTGTGCTTGCGTCGTATCTTTGTATTTGTTTTTTTCAACGACTTTTTAGTCGTAGCGCCATCTATGACAAATCTATGAAAGTTTTATCACCCAGTTAGATATCTTTACTATATATTTTTTCGTTTATTATGTTTATTATTTAGGTTATTATGTTTTGTAGTTTTTAGTTGGCATATAATATACTGGCACGGCAAGCTGGAAGACGTCGGTTCGAATCCGGCCGGATCGAAGGAATTTTTCTGAGTGTTGGATCTTGGTATTAATAATTATAGAGAACACTAAGCTAAAAATTACCATCATACATCAAAATTACTTAAAATCGTATAGAGTGTGTAGCGATCGATTAAGTAATTGAGTCTCCTTCACAGTGTTGCAGTGGACAACTTAAAGTTGCAACACTAGACACGTGAACTGATTTTAAGAACGACGAATTTCACAACTATCAAGGAGACCGCATTGTGATCTCTTGATTTATTGCGAGTTTTATTATACGCAAGTAAAATAATAAAGTAAAAAAGTAAATAAAATAATAAAAAATTACAAATTTTCAGAAGAGAGTTTTAAACATTATACAAACGAAATTCTTTACATCGTCATCATCATTTAGTAGCAGTAGAGCTCCTTGTGACAGAGTTCGTCCAGAGACGTACTGCGACCTTACCTATTTCTGCCGCCAAGTAGTAATGTGAGCATTACTGCGTTTCGGTTTTGAAGGGTGAGGGTACTGATGAAATTAAGGCATATGAGACTTGTTAACTTATGTCCCAGGGCGACGGGCGAAAGTGACAGTGCTCCTCAGATCTTTGTGATTTAAAGCACTAAGTGGCACTGCAAATGTTATGGACAGGCGTGTCGCTTAAAACAAAAACATCATCATCAACCCATTTATACGACTCACTGCTGGGCACGGATCTCCTCTCCGGCGAGGGTTTAGGCCAGAACCTTCTTCGACGTGCAGGTTTCACCACGATGTTTTCCTTCACCGGAAAGCTCATGGTAAAAAGCAAATTAAATTTCGTAATCGAACTTGAGACCTCTGTGTGAGAGTCAGGCATGGTAATCGTACGGCCACGGCCACGGAGGCAGTTTGAATATCATGATTTTTTTTTTAATATTTAGCTACGGAACGAGTCATTGAATCTTAGGATTTTCTTTTTGTGCCTGTTGCAGACCTTTGTTTTTTGTTTAACGACTTTTTATCATAACGCCATCTGTGAAACATATATGAAAGCTTTTTCTCTGTAGCTCTGTTAGGAGAGCGATAACCCAATATCAATAATAACTTGCTTATGCTTAGAAATCACTAAATATTTTGCACAGATAATAAAAGATTGTTGACCAAAGTTTAAAATACCAATAAAAATTTAACAAAAGTTTATTAAAGGTTATTTATTTCATTTTAATTTCGCTACGTGCATGAATTTAAGGCAAGCAGCCGCCAGTACAATCGTACTTTCTAAAAGATTACATAAAGTTTAGTCTTTTAACCTTCATAATTAAATAAAAAAGACAAAGTGAACTCGCATCCTTGGAGAAACAAGGTCACATCTGCAAAACTGGCAACTTTTTGGAGAGGATTAAAGACTCTACCAAGAAATTAGTGGATAACTTTTTATGCTTAAATGGGAGGTTTATACATTTTTTAAATCTACATAATTTAATTACCAGTAGAGCTCTTTGTGGAAGAGTTCGTCCAGGGAAGTACTGCCACCGTACATATTTTTGCGTTCTGATTTTGAAGGGTAACGGTGCTGGTGAAATTACATGCACATGGGACTTGTCAACTTCTTCCTTTTGTCAACGTCTCAGGGTGACGGCGCAGTGGCATGGCCCCTCAAATCTTTGCGATTTAAAAGCTTGAGTGGCACTGCCACTGCTATGGACAGACGTGTCGCTTACCACCAGACGACGACTTGTTCGTCCCGTCATTTATTACATTAATAATAAAAAAAGGTCACTGATTGTCTTCGATTTTTTTTAATAACGCAGACACTCATAGACCCGCAGTAGGGAACATCCTTATCGCGGGTGCCATGGACACATAGACGTTATTTCACAGACGTATAAATAAATGTAGGCCATGCATTGACTTACAAATAAATGGACGACGGGTTTAATACAAAACCCACGAAAAAAATGTCTCAAGTCGACCTATTTAAACGTAGTGACATGTAAAGGAATATGTAAAAGCTAAAACGTTGAATTTAAATTGTAATGTCATCGCAGTACTGTCTAATTTTGCTTGCTTCGCTGTCAGTCGAACAAACGAAGACTAAAGCGTGAATGACGCTCTGTATACGATTTTAACGCCCTATAAGTTCGGACACTTTTTAGCGTGGACCCGACGTCCATATAATTGTAAGTCAATGAGGCCATGCAAATAATTCTCCCGGCCCGAGAATCGAACCCGGTACCTCTACGTGGCAGTCCAGAATGGTAGCCGTTCGGCCATGGACGCGATTGAATTGATTTTTATTACTTTACATCAAACATCAAACTTAATAAAAAAGAACTTTTTTTCATATAACAACAAGAAACTAACTAATTTACTAGTCGCTATAATTAATGCAGTGACGAATCTATTCAAGCTTAAGATGAAGCGGTGAGGAAAGGTGGTGATTTAGATTCCACTGGTCACATGTGGCTTTTATAAGCTACGAATCACTAATTTTTTTTTTTTTTTTTTTTTTATACATGACAGGCAAATGACTCCACTCCACCAGATGTTAAGTGGAAAGTGGTATCCAAACGCGAAGGAACCTAGTGCAGCGATGAAATCCTCACTGCACTAGCCACCTCCACCCTGCCTGCCTACAATATGCCTCTTCACGCCTCGTTTGAAGGACCCCATATCATAAGAGGGAGGGAAGACATGTGACAATTATTTTAGTTCATGCCAAATTGGCTTCCATTTTAAAATACATACCATATTGATAATCCTTGCTGCGAAACACGAACTTCGAAAGGTCAGTGTTATTTTTGATACGGTCCATGCGCCGCGTCAGATTCTGCAGATTCTCCTTCAACTTTGGCGGCACCGCCTTGTCTAGCTCGTTTATTGTGTACTCCAGCTGCCCTGTTAAATCATAATTTATTTATTTACTATTACATTTCAAAAGCACTATAAACAAAACATTCTAGATACCATAAACTTAAAACTATTTTTTTCCGTATGCCGCTCATTCGTCCTACAAAAACATTTCTATTTGTAGTGTGTGTGCTGCTGCGGCTGCGTGTTAATATTCCTCTTAGTGTGCGTTAGACTCGTTAATAAATGGTGTCACTAAACCTTAATCCTTGTATATACATCCCACCGCTGAACACGACTCTCTTCTGATAAATTTAATACTAAATATTAAGTTAGTATGTATGTTCTTATTTTTTCTAAGTGATTTATTAAGAATTTCTCATCGAATCTTCATCATTTTAAAAGTTTTAGTAGCAGTAGAGCACTGTGTGAAACATTTCGTCAAAAGTACTGCCACCTTACCTATTTCTGTCGCCAGGCAGTATGGTGGTGAAATTACAGGGACATGAGTCTTGTCAACTTATGTCTCAGGATGTCGGGCGCAGTGGCACTGCAACTGTTATTGACAGGCGTATCGCTTACCAACAGGCGCACGACTAGTTCGTCCCGTCACTTAGTATTACAAAAAAAGTTAAAAGTTACGTGTGTATTATAATATAAATTATTGAATTGCTCACGTTTCATAATACCGTTATATCTACGAACACTTTGTAATACGATAAATACATTCAAAACTGTCAGTCATTATTTTACTTCACCTCAACCCCGAGTATATTATATAATGTAATTAATATCCTAGAGGTCATAATCACTCGACCTTATTGCATTTAGAAATGTACCTAGTGAAAGTCCAATGTTATTGCAAAACTGAGAAGACGATATTGACTAATATGTCATTGGTAACATTCAGGAAAAGCTACATTAGGGTGAGATTTGAGGGGAATAAATTGATGTCAATTTTTGTGATACCAAATTCCGGGATGAACAAGTCGTGCGCCTGGTGGTAAGCGACACGCCTGTCCATAATAGTTGCAATTCCACTAAGAGCTTAATTCGGAATAGATCTGAGGGGAACTGCCATAGCGCCCGTCACCCTTAGACATAAGTTGATAATTCCCATGTGCATGTAATTTCACCAGCTCCCTTACCCTTTAAAACCGGAACAATGATGTTCTTCAGCATGGCAGTACTTCCCTGGATAAACTCTTTCACGATGAGCTCGACTGTTACGAAATGATCAATTATCTGGCGATTGTAGTGGGACACTGTTGCAGGTTAATAAAAGAAATCTTGGACCTCATGAATGAGTAAAAGTAGTGTGTGAAGAAATATTCGACTCACTGATGGGTACGGGTCTGATCTAAGGCGAGAGTTCAGGCAAATTTTAGCGTTGCCAATACGGACTTGGACAAATATAAATTCTAAACCTACGTATATTTACCTGTGTTTAAGATATTTTTACCTAAACACGTGTGATTTTTCGTAATTACTTTATCCTATGTTTGTTTGGAAAGAGAAGTGGTAATTCTACAAGGTCCTATTATCAAAACATAATATATATATAATTCCATTGAAAAACCAGCTTTACAGCCTAACCTCGGCTGGTGCTTTTGCTGGGTGGATCCTTCTGCGTATGCCGCAGCTGCACTCATGACAGTATATGGAATTGGGTTGACTGTTTGTAATTTTATGCTCGGATACATAGTCACAGACAGGGAATTTTGTTCCTGGACTGTACGCATAATAAAAGATGGCGAAAAGCGCTTAGTACGCCTTAAAAGAATATCGAGTAAGTAGGAATTATATCCTGGCGTACGTTCGGACTCCCGATGGTAAAAGAGGGAGTCCAAACGAGAGGGGAGTGATAAGCTGATGGTGCTCATTGTCATAGGCACACTGTGTTTAAAGTATATTTTGTAGAAAACCGACATACAGGCAACTTTGCGGTGGGCTAAACTATGTATAGTCTTTTTTTTTCAAGATGGTGTAAAATGACAGTTCTTTGCGCAAAAATGTTGACCGCTTGCAAACATATAGTCGTCGAAAAAGTATTATATCGACTATCGACTGAATGTTGAATACGCTGATGTAATAAATAACCGAACTTGTTTCATTTGAATCATCATCTGCCAATTATTCGTCCAACTGGTGGCCACAGGTTCATTTGAATTGTTAATTTCTGAAAATTCATACATACACCAAATTTTGCCGTAAGTGCATAAAAAATTCAAATAAAAGACTTATTTTAAAGTTTTTCATTTGAATTTAATATACATAATGAAATCCGTCTATCGTTATTACAATGTGTATGACTAAAAATTAATTTCGATATTAGTAGACTAACAATCAAAATAAGAATAAAGAATGCAATAACGCAATTAGTAATCATTAGAACGTCGTAACATTTACAATTCAGACATTTTTGGCAAAATTGTACCTACTTTCACAATCTATCGATAAAATTGTCGACAACAACTACATGACTATTTAAAATTTATCGAGTTCTTAGGTTTTCGCGATCGTTACACATACGAAATGAAACAGTTTTTCCGGATTAAAAAAAAGAGTGTTTTGCATTAATATTAGACTTAACTGGTTGGTGACTGTATCACCTCAGTCAACCGTGACCATGTGACCTGTAAAGGGCCCGAAACGTAGGTTTGTTTGAAAAAGAGTAGTTTCATTTCCTATATTTAAAAATTTTACGAAAACTGGCAACCCTGCAAATGTAATTTTACTCCATCTTCAAAAAATACAGACTATAGTGTAGATTCAAGCTTATCGTCAGTAATAAGTCTTCCAACTCTGTGTGCAGTAAAATTCTATATACTTACTATTCTATACGTCTATTCACATTCTATTCTACATTATATACCATCCTCTTACATACCTCTGGCAAGCCCCAAAGCGATGTACCATTCCGGGTCTTTCGAAGGCTTTTTCTCATAATATTCCAGCAACTTGTCCAACGTGATTGATATCCTATACACTTTAGGAACGTTATAAATGAAGTCCTGAGTATCAAAATAGGGGTATATCGCCGCGACTGGCGTTAGTATAGCTAACAAGGCAATAATGTTTGCATACATTCTGAATTGCACTGACCGTAAAAGGAGCGCAACGTAATAGCTATCGTTAAAAAATATCGCAGGCCACACGGTGGACTGTGATTGGCAGTTAACGATTCTAATTACTTTGCAATCCAAAAGCAGAAAAATAGGTTTCGCTATCAATAAGGCTTAAATTTATAAGCTCCCGTCATTGGCGCATATAAACACTACCTGGCTTATGGGATGCAATTAGCTAATCCAAACTATATTAATTTAATTTTGGTCCAAAATAATAATATTATAAATGCGAAAGTAAGTCAATTCAAATTTGATGAATATTAATATAGAGATAGATGGGACCTAGAAGAAAGAATACGGGTTACTTTTTGTCACAAAAATAAGTCCTAGAAGGGGTGAAATAGGGGGATAAATTATATATATTTTATTAATTTTATGCGGACAAACAAAAAACATCCTAATTTCAACAGGGAAGATGGTTTCTCCGTACCACCAGTTTGGGATCCAGTATTTCCTCTAATGAAAAATCCCAAACAGACATAAGACTGCAGTACTAATTAATATGTTTTAGTTTATTCTAATTTCTATTAATAATTAATAATAAATTAAACTTAATAAAAATTCATTAAATAAAATAATTTGTAAAACTTAATGTAGCGTAAATTGGAATGTTTTCTTTGTAAAATTAAAAATAAGGTATTTAATTAATAACTATTGTAACTATAGTGAAAAAATAGGGTGGTTTGCATTAATATTAGACATAACTGGTTGAAGACTGTACCACCACAGTCAACCGTGACCATGGGACCTATAAAGGGCCCGAAACGTCGGTTTGTTTGAAAAAACAAATATACGCGATTTAAATCCGGAAAAATTGTTTCATTTCCTATGTGTAACAATCGCGAAAACCTAAGAACTCGATAAAGAGTATTTCATTCATTCGTTCGTTCATTCATTCCTTCATTCATTGAATTTAGCATGATTTAACATTCAATGGCTTCTCGGAGTAGCAAATTAATTTACTTCCATTTCTATGACCACAATTTTCCGCAAAGAAACGTCTAAATCTGTTAAATTATGGCCTAAAGTTTAAAAAGGTGACGGGATCAAAAGGTGGAAGATATAACATAGAATAGTAGTCGTAGACCTATTTAGTTATGCATTAATGTCGAATGATAGTGTAACGGGGTTATGATTATGGGATGCAATAATGGATCTACAGGTATTTCCTACAGTATTGAAATTTTCTTAACGTCAAGTTTCCTGTTCTGGACACTAGGACTATACATGAGCATTTTTGCACTGTTTTTTTTAATTACCGAAAATAGCGCAAGCAAATTAGCATTCTTTTAAACAAGCCTTTCTAGATATCAAAATGTCTGCTATTTACCTACGTAAAAAGGTCATTCTAATACGCTGCTTATTCAAGCGCTCAGTATATGTTTTTTTAATCCAATTGATTTTTCAGAAAAACAGGACAATTTCAGCTTTATTTTATCTTGTATATAAATCTATTGATATCCATGATACTATAGAATTATTTAAATATTTTATACAAGAGGCAAACAATCAACGAGCCTACCTGATGGAAAGCGATTACCGCTGCCTATTACCATCAAGTTCACCGTGATTTGTTGCATAATTGTTCAGTTACCCACCATCTTAGAACAAATAACAATATAGGAATTTTATTCAACAAAAGATCCCAAATGTTATGCAATATTTAAGTAACACGTCACGTTTGTTGTAAAAGTTTCTTACTATGTGATTGTGTAACAAATGCTTAATATAATGTTTCAGACCTAATGCGGCGTGACAAATCGATAATGTCTTAAATTTACTAGTAAATAAAACTACGCTCCCTTATTACCTATTTACAACTTAGAAACATAATTTAAAACTTATTGTCTCTACCAAAAGAAATGAGTTACGGTGCGGACTTCACTAAGGCAATTTCTCAACAAATCGTCGTCACAGGTGCTTTAAATGTTTCTTACACATCGCTCATTTGGTGCAACACTGACACAATTGTGCTTCTTGTAAGTAACGCTACAGAAAATGGATTTGAATTGATTTTTTAACTTTACATCAAATTTATGACGTGTAAAAAGAAAACTTTGTGTATTTTACAATATGTATAAATTTAAAATTACTGCCGACTTTTCTTTAAACGTTAACACTTTTCATGTTACAAATGTTACATACTTAATTAAATTTTGCCAAAATTACTATTGCGTCAATATTGCACCAAATGAGCAAATATTGTAAACTGCCATGTAAAAATAAACTAATCTAATCTAAAAAATATTGTAGCAAGGAAAAGATTTAACGGTGTACAAAGTGAACACAAAGAAACAGGAGAAAAGTTTGATTATTCGCTTTCAATGTTTTCGTTACCGCGGTCTCCTCAACGACAACTGAAAGGCATAAAATATTGAAGTCCTCGTCAAAGTTAATCATATGAGTTCGAGCTCAAAAACATGATGGCTGCTGTACAATGTTGAGGGGTCCCTCTCACCTGTCTAGCATTTCTGTCATCAGATCACTTTAACATTTCTTTCATTGATTAGAATTACACCTATATGCCAAATTTTAACGTGGGTGAAATTCAATAAACCAGATTCATCCCCTAATTGGCCACCCTACGATGTAGAATATTTTCTTCGAATTTGAATGAAACTACAACTGAGGTACCCCCTTTCCAACAAGAAAAGAATCATTGAAATCGGTTCACAAATGTCGTCGCGTAACATACACACAAAAAATACCATTAAATTTGCCTCCTCCTTTTTTAAAGTCAGTTAAATAATAATAACAAACCATTTATATCAATCAATAGGCCATAAGATAATGGTGTTAGTTGCAAAAGAAAACTTTAGAACTATGTTTACTATGATTGCAATGAATTTCGAAAATTTGATTATATTATTTAAAATATGGAACCATAAATATTAAAATTAAGAAAATTCACAAATTATCACTTAATTTCACCAGTAGCGTTTTTTTCATCTTAATCCAAAACTTTAAAATTGTACAGTCAAGACTATAGGCAAACATCTTCAAATAAAAAAAATAGTAATAATTTTATCTTTAATTCGTTTTAATAAAGCTGTTTAGATTTATATGTAAAAGTTGTAGTATGAATAATCATTTAACAAACATTGCAGTCACTGAAAGCATATCTTCGTAGAGCGCGTTCGACAGCCGACAGAATATCTCAAGAACCCTGCTCGCGTTCACGCGTTTTTTGCAATGCGGGAACCATTTCTAAACTATATTCTATCTCTATCGTTTCTAAGTTTCGTGTCTTAGTAGAAACGAGACAGAACGTGTGCAGTGCTTTTATTCGACTATGGCAGTGTCACATCAATGGTTTATACAATGGTTGCCTCCGTCTATGGTACTGTCGGACGTAAACCGGGAATATCAAAGTATCAATCATCGATGGAACGATAAATGGTCATCTCCTGTGTTACGCAATGTGGACAAAGAGTTTGAATATTATGACCCTTATGAACCACCAGATTCCGTTCAAAGACAGGAACAGCCGGCTTATAAAGACGATCAAAAGAATGTAGAGTTCAAATATAATGGTGAGTTATTATTTTTAAACTTTAGTGACCAATTTGTCCGCACAAGGTGATACTCTTGCTTGTAATAATTTTATAACTGTTTAGTTGTCACAATGAAAGTTTACATTTTAACATAAAAATAGCAAAAATATCAAATTATCTATTGCTACAAATTGGACCTGTGAGTAATAAATAAGCCCAAAACTTTTGTTAGTTTGAAAAATCAAATGCACGCGATTTAGATCCGAAAAAAATGGGTACATTTTCAATAGCAAAACGTGCTTAAATCGAATTCTTAGATTTTCGGAACACAAAGGTAATAAAACTATTTGTCGGATTTAAATCATGTATATTTGTTTTTTTTTTCAAACAAACCAACGTTTCGGGCCCTTTACATGTCCCATGGTCACGTATGTTATGTCCAAAATATAGACGTATTATATTTTCTTTGGTATTTTATGAATTTCGTGATTTTTACAAACGTTACACACATTAGTGCGTGTTAATGACGCGAAAAATAGGTGTCAGAGTCGTAAGAAGGCTATGGTAGGGTAGGCATAGACCCCTATGGGAAATGATTTTTATGACATATGTGGTTTATATGGCGTGCTAGCAATAATTTTAACGTTCTATGTAACACTTTTGATCTGGATATTTTGAATATGAATGTGGTTTCTGCAAGCCGAAAACTGATAGGATACTTCTTTGACTCATGTCATTTTTGTAAATAATACCAATGTAATAAATGTAGTTATACGTTCCTTTCTTTATAAAAATTTGTTAGTTTTAAGTGGCTCAGTATAATAACAATTATGGTGGGTCCTATGTAAATAAGCTGTC
Organism: Hyposmocoma kahamanoa; assembly: GCF_003589595.1. NCBI lineage: Eukaryota > Metazoa > Arthropoda > Insecta > Lepidoptera > Cosmopterigidae > Hyposmocoma > Hyposmocoma kahamanoa. The sequence goes on along the minus strand of NW_020653750.1, from coordinate 10,514,752 downwards.
ATGGGAGTAAATAAAGTTTTTATCAATCTATCTAAATCGCAAAGGTTGTAGGGGTGCTGCCACTGCGCCTTCGGACATAAGTACCAATTACCTGGGCTCAAACTATCGAATTCCTTGTAGTATGAGTACAACAGAGCCAACGAACTTAATCTGGAGCACTACTGAGCGAACAGCCAAACCGGAATTTAGAAAAGTTCACTTCCTAAATCGGTTTCACCGGGAATCGAACCCGAAACCTCTTCATGCAACGCCCACAGTGCAAACTGTCAAACCGCCGCGATCACCGTGTGTTTGTACATGACGAACAAAGTATTGTACGATATTAAACTATACTCTAGATCATGCAGATTTACGTGCACAGAACGTGGCCGGTGAATGTAGTCGATAAAAATATTGAACAAAATCACGACCCATATAGGCTGCAATTACCGGATGCGTGTGAAACATTAACGAAGGCGACACGCAACTTTTGAACAATCGTTGGTCGATATCATTAAAATTCGTTTAGTTCCATAAACTTTTACATTCAATCTTCTAAAGGCAATAAAGAGCAGCAGGGGAAATTGTTTGGACATGGTTTGAACATATGTTACAATTGTCACGCGGGTCTCGCGTAGAGTAAGAAATGATCCTTTTTAATTGTGGTCATTTCCCATTGTGGCCCAAAACCGCCAATTCAAAAAGTCGCCAATTCTAGAAGTGGTCAATTCAAGAAGTGGTCGTAGATGCCCCAGACAACAGCGAAGAGATCCGGTGTAAACGAGAGGCGATAGTCACCCGGTTGACCCTGAGCCTGAAAACGGCTACTGGGGAGATGCGAACAGGGTCAGGTTTAATGCGGCTAAAACATAGGCGTGTCTTTACACATGACATCGGAGTCCCCTACACCTTACTCCGACTTTCCTAGATGTATCCGTGCCGATAAGGGACCACCTTGAGCTACTTGGTCTGGATTTATCATCCAACCTCAACTTTGGGCGATCGAGTGCTTGGCAAAAACTACTGCCAGAAAATTAGGCATACTTTACAAAGTCAAGCAGTACTTAACACCTGAACAGCTTTTAAATCTATATAAAGCACAAGTTCGATCGTGTATGGAGTACTGCTGCCACCTTGTCATTTCTCATTGTGGCCTTAAACCGCCGAAAGGAGAGAAAGTGAGTAACACTCGGTTCGCGTGAATTTATTGTACAAGTACAACAGGGAAAAGGTGAAGGAACGTAGAAAGGAAGGACAGGCTGTAATTAAAACAGGTAGGTACAAAAAAAGGCTCGACAAAAACAATAGTATAAAAACAGGTACAATAATAAAAAACACTCCCTACGGTTAGAACTTGTTAGTTTATTATAATATGATGAGTGAACTTACCCCAAAAGGACCTATATTCGTATTATTGCTGCTTATAAGCAGTTAGGTTACGTGATTAAGATCACGTCTGCTCGCCTCGAGATTTTTCTATGGAGTAATGACGGAAAAAGAAAAGAATTAGATAACGATTCAAAATTTCAAAAGTAAGTGGACAGGAACCAGAGAAAAGGGTGATAAGATGGATGAATAGAAGGATGACGATGAAAGAGGTCGCATCGTCATACAGTGGCGAATTTGTGGGAGCTATAACTGACACAAAAGAGTGGACGCAATGCAATGAAGTTTTAAAACAGTTACAAGTTTTATAACTTCACCCATAATGTGCATCATGTCATCAAAACTCTGTCATACGTAATGAATGCCGATATTAATAAAATAGTTATTTGTACTGATAACAAGATTGCTCCACAACATTTAAATCGCTGTGTTCACGGACATCCAGTTACACTAAAGTCTGTCGTTTTTGAAGATAGAGTAAAATCACATTTATAGGGTTGCCAGTTTACATAAAATTTTAAATAGTTACGTAGACAACTACGTAATTATTTAAAATGTGTGTATGTGTCGATAGTTTTATCGATAGATTATGTAAGAAGATAAAATTTTGCCAAAAATTACCAAATTGTAAAAGTTACGACGTTCTATTGCTTACTAATTGTGTTATTGCCTTTTTTTTTATTTTGACAGTTGGCCCACTAGTATCGAGACCAATTTTTATTCGTATACGTTTTAACAAGAATAACTGTATTGTATTGAATTGAAAAGAAAATCTTTAAAATATAATAATAACGCACACACTCAACATAGCCGCGCACTAGGGAAACCCTGAGTCGCGGGTGCCATGGACACACGAGAGAAATAATTTAGGCCATACAAATATTTCACCCGGCCCGGAAATCGAACCTGGGACCTCTGCGTGGCGGTCCGGCATGATAACCGTTCGGCCACGGAGGCAGTTAAATATAAATATGTCTCCTCTTTCTTCTTATTTCTCTTATTTTTCATAAACATAGTTCTAAATACAGTGTATTATGTATGAACTTACAAACAAAGACAATTTAACTTGTGCTCAGTGATTGGATGAATAATGGGTCGAGGATGATTCAAATTAAACAATTTCGGCTATTTATTCCATAAGCGTATTCAATATTCAGACGATAGTCGATAGAATATTAATCGACTGCAATCACTAGCAGCTCACAAGCGAGCAACACTTGTGCAATGAACTATCACTTTACTCCGTATTCAAAAAAGACTGACTACAGTAGTATATACGGTCATAGCTAAAATACAAGAACTTATATCCCGAAATGTACAATTGAAGTTGCAGTGGGTACCATCGCACATTGAGCTAATGATGAGACTGACATCCTAGCTAAGTGTGGAATAACAGAAGGGCAAGAGGTGAATATACTAAAGATTAAAATAATAATAAATGAGAATAAATTAGAAGGAAACAGAGGAAGACTGAGGATGACGTACAGCGAACAAATATAAAGGACTAAAGCTAAAAAGAGTCAAAGCAAATAATCTTTATTTCTTAGGTAAGCAAAATTACATAATAAAATCTATTGCTCATTTGTAAAGCAGATTTCCCTGAGAAGAAAGAATGAGCAAAAAGCTCTATAGGGTTCTTTGTAAATATACTTCCAGACATATCGTTCGAGCCACCTCGCATTTTTGTCATAAAGGGCTAGAATACAAAAGTAGTGTTATCGCCGTAGAAAAAGTTTTCCCTCGATTTTGCAAATCCAAATTTCCAACAAGGATTTACGGAAAAGACGTTTAGTATACTAGTTTTAAGATTGCTTAATAGTTTTTGACATATGTTGACACAGCTCATGTACCTACCTGTAATTTCAACTTACTGCTTGGCGGCAGAAATATGCAAGATGACAATATTTGCTCTTCCACAAGGAGCTCTGTGGCTACTAATTTAATTTTGGATTCAAAATGCAGTTACATTTTTCCCTCAAAAAGGTAAATTTAGTTTTTTTTATAACATCAAGTGACGGGACGAATAATAGACAAGGAGTTAGCTATGAACCGTGAAAAGTGGAGTAGGCTATACTGACAAGAGTCTGGCTCGAAAACGACGATGTTCTGATGAATTGTTCATTAAAATATCTATACCTATTTGGTACTATAATGTGGCAACCGCTATACATCCTAATGTTGGGCGCGGTGTTCTCCTGAGCAGACAGACACATTTAGATCACAGCCTGGACAGATAGCCAATTGCAATCAAGACTAGGACATATTTTTATCAACCATCTCTTCCCTCATTAAAGCAAGTGTCAGTAATAAACTAAAACGTACACACTGGAAAGAACTGAGAGGAGGTTTTGAAGTGAAGGGTGCTGGTGAAATTACAGGCACATGGGAATTGTCAACTTATGTCTCAGGGTGCATAATTTGCAATGGACCCGATCGCAGTGCCCCTCAGATCTGTACGATTCAAAGCTCTGATTGACACTGCAATATTATGCACAGGGTTGTCGCTTACCACCAAGTACACGCCTAGTTCGTCCCACTTGTTATCATAGTATCGCACAGCAACCCGCCGCTACTTCGTGCCCTCACAATGCTCAACAAACTCTTCACATACGGACCGTAGTGTGATGCTGGAGACTCTGTGAATGCTAAAGAATTGAGTGCATTAATTATTAATACAAAGATCGAATACTTAGAAAAAGTTTCTTCGATCCGGCCGGATTCGAACCGACGTCTTCTAGCAAACTGTGCTAGACGCTATGCCAACTGGCCACTGAATGAACCAGCGGATCTCACGAATTTTTCTATGTGCTTGTTATCGTATCTTTGTATTTGGTTTTCAACTACTTTTTAGCCATAGCGCTATCTATGAAAGTATTTCGACACCTTTATTAGAGATGTAGCTATTCACTCTTTTTTTTTTATTAGCTATGTATAATGTCCGGTTAGATAATTTTTCTAGGTGTTCAATCTTTTTATTAATAATTATAACAAACTAGTGGAGTAATTTCAAACAAAAAACTATTGAATATCAATTCAATGAAAATTTTAATTGAGTGTATTATTATAATCTATGTTTTTCTTTCCCTTTTTGTAATTTACAATAAATAAATCATAACAAAAAGGTTTCTAAATTCAAATTCAACACAAACCACCGGCACCGGTATTTAAAACTAATGTTCTACCAAATAGGTTATTATCATTGACATAGAAAATGTGTATTTACTCATAATCCTAAAGATCACGCAGAAAAACTTTGAATCAATTCGCTCCAGCCACGATCAAATTCGTCTAGAGTCGCGTTACGTAAATTCAAATGTGCATGAAGCGAAACGGTAGTAGTCTTCTTTTCAGTGCGTTTTACCATTAAAAAACATTGGTTATTTATTTTCGAATCTTGTCTAAAATCAATCTAATTCATCTGTTGAAAAACGTCCTATAGTTTGTTACTTTGGGCACTCTACTATTGAATTTACTCACGAAGGTAGTAAGATTGTTTGTACTGCACTATTTTAGGAGCGATAGATTAGGAGAATTCAAGGTTTGCGTATTCTGAGTAGAGTCCCGGAGTGGATTCTGGTGCTCTGGTACTCATTGTAGCGAATCGTAGCATTCGCTACAAATCTTTTCGTACATATTTCATAGTCTTTTTAGTAGTTTAGTTTTAGATTGACATTCTAAATTTAAATGTACTTGTTTTTGGCGCCTTTTTCTTTTTGTTATTGTAATTGTTTTTTGTTTCGTTCGTACGTACCGAATATATCCGTACCTTGTATCAGCGGGATACAATGTACTGCACTCGTAGTACAAGGAAATTCCTAGTTAGTCACTAGGTAATTGGTGTAGCGGTCGGGCACATTATTATTATAATTTCACTTTCTATCAGCTGATATTGTGGTTAAAAGCGAGTCTACTATGGTAAAAAAGAATCTTATTTCAATGTCAAATTTAAATCGTTACTATAAAATTGCCTCCGTGGCCGAACGGTTACCATGCCGGACTGCCACGCAGAGGTCCCGGGTTCGATTCATGCCGGCAGAAATATTTATTTGGCCTACATTTGATTCTCTCGTGAGTTTGGGTGTTATTTGTGTGTGTCGATTTGTGTGTCCATAGAACCCACGCGTTATTTATTTATAACTATATAAAAGAGATCATATAACAGTCTTTATATTTCTACAAAGTTTTTACGCCGTGGAGTTAAAACCAGTTTCACCCAGACTCATTTTACGTACTTCCACAAATTTACGACACTTCCCAGAACACCCAGACCAGAACTTATATAAAAAAGTTCATTTCCCAATTTGATCCTACTGGCAATCGAACCTGGCGTAACGCCGGAGCTACTCCATACGTGTGTGTAACCCGCGATACAGGGTTTTCCTAGTGCGGGGCTGTAAAAAAAATAATCCATATTCTTGTAACGGATTTAGCTTTTTTCATGAAGAAAATATGACATTAAATTTAATTATATTTAGTTAATGAATGAATTAATTAATGACATGAGTGTTGAGAAAATGGAACTATGTACGTGTGTAGCGCAAATTGGACAATTTGTTTGGTAAATTAAGATATTTAAATTTAATAACTTAATAAAAAAAACAGTGTAGTTTGCATTAATATTAGACATAACTGGTTGATGACGTTACCATCTCAGTCGTCGTGATCATAGGACTAGTAAAAGACCCGAAACTTAAGTTTGTTTAGTAGCAGTAGAGCTTCCTGTGAAAGAGTTCGTCCAGAGAAGTACTGCCACTATGTCTATTTCGGCTGAAATAGAATAAATGAGCAGGGTATGGGTGTGTTGGTGAAACTACAAGCACATGGGACTTGTTAACTTATGTCTCAGGGTGACGGACACAGAGGCAGTACCATTCAGATATTTGCGATTTAAAGCTCTGAATGGCACTGCAACTGATATGAATTATGTATTGCTTATCACAAGACATACGACATGTTCGTCCCGTCACTTGATGTCATAAAAAAAACAAATATTTTATTTTGTTTGTTTATTCTGTTCTGTTCTGTTCTGTTCTGTACTGTTCTGTTCTGTTCTGTTCGGTCCTGTTCTGTTCTGTATTTTATTGGATAAGGTCATCCAGTACATAATCAGAAATAGAAACGAAATGTCATTTAATTTGTTTGAAAACTAATCTGCCAAATCATTACGATGACAACTGCGCTCCGATTGGCCAGCCTGATTTCGAAACACATGACGGGTGTCGTATAATAAACGAAAGTTGAAAAATTACATATTTAATTACCGACTAAATGTGATTCCGTTTGTTTTTAATTATATGTTTGGCTGTTTTTCCCACACCACCATATGGAACAGCCCCCCATAGATAGAGATATTATATTTTATACAATAAATATAGAATATTTTTGGAATATACGGAGACGTACAAACAGGTCAGTTGTTGGCGCTGTACTATTTCAGGTTTCTAATTTGTGATTGCAACGCAAACGAGAGTTGATATTTAAAAGTGATATAAGGCCCATTTGCCTGATGAGTTGCTAGGTATGGATGGACCTTATTTCGTCTCTAATTCTGGTTATACACTCGATGGACAAGGTATACAAACACTATGCTACATGTAGGAATATAAACCTGCAATCCAAACATAGTATTAACCAGTAGACATTAATACATAAAAGAGATGAATTAAATATACTCAACAAATAAAAAAATAATAATGCTTACGTAACGAAATCAAGGTGGTGGATTAGAATTGTAGGAATCGTCTAAAACTGTAATATTATGACAGTATAATGGTCTGGTTTGCTAGAAGAGTTCGATGGTTCGAATCCGGCCGGATCGAAGGAATATTTTCTACGTGTTCGATCTTTGTATGAATGATTATAACAAAGTAGTGGAGTAATTTCACAAAAAATAATTGAATATCATTTCAATAAAAATTTAAAAAAGCCTGGGCTAGGCAGCTGTAAAGGTATCTAACTGAGTGGCGAAATACTTTCATAGATTTCTCATAGATGGCGCTACGGCTAAAAGTCGTTAAAATCCAAATACAAAGATCCAACAACAGGCACATTGAAAAATTCGTGAGGGCCGCTGGTTCGTTCCGTGGCTTAGTTGGCATAGCGTTTGGCACGGTTTGCTAGAAAACGTTGGTTCGAAACCGACCGGATCGAAGGAATTTTTTCTAAGTGTTCGATTTTTGTATTCAAATTATAGTATACTGGTAGTTATTAACCGACTTCAAAAAATAGGAGGTTCTCAATTCGAACGCATTGTTTCTTTTGTATTTATTTTTATATTACAACCGATTTTGATGATCCTTTTTTTGTTGGAAAGAGGGTATCTCAGTATTAGTCCCATTTAAATTTCAAGAAAATATTCCACGTGTAAGGGTGGCAAATTAGGGGATGAATCCGGTGTCGTACACTTTCCGGTAACCGATTTCAATAAAATTTGGCAAATAGATGTAATTCCTCGAACTTTTGAGGTCGGTTTTTTTTTATAAAAATGTCATTAACTACCATTATACAGATCATGCTCAGAATTGATATTCTACACATTCTGGATATCGGGTTGGTACTCGATTGTTGACATATTACACGAAATTCAATATTTTGGTAGGTATTATATTCTCTGCCACCGCTTGCATTGTTGTACATACATCGTTAAAACTATCGGGCGTCAACATTTGAAGCGACGACTAAGTGCAGATGGTTTATGTGCCTCTGCACAAGTGTCATTTGCTCTATATTCTTTCATTAATCCGGGTATGTTGCATAAACATGTCGACAAACCATAGCATAAAATATTATTAAGCCACTAAATCCTACGTAGGTGCCATTTGCCTGTAACACAATATTATACAACGATGTAATTAATGATCACCTCGTAAACAAAGTAACGCCTAAGTAGTTATTAGGTACGTTATGTGTTAGTAATTGACGATGATGCATTAAGTGAACGTGTTCGTCGGCGTAATCCAGTCATTACATAGGTTCTGATACCTCTATTAGGAAAAGGTAATATAAAAAAGACGCGACAACTTTTTCTGTCTCAACACTGTTTCAAACTTTCATAGTGAATAATTGACACCGACACAGAAATTACACTATTAGCATTGACTTACAATTACATGGACGTCGGGTCCGCGCTAAAAAGTGTCCGCACTTGTAAGGCGCTAAAATCGTATACAGAGCGCCAAACTCCGCTTTAGTCTTCATTTGTTCGACTGACAGCGCGATACTGCGATGACATTACAATTTAAATTTCGAATAGGTTGACTTGGGACATTTTTTTCGTGGTTTTTGTATTAGACCCGTCGTCCATTTATTTGTAAGTCAATGACTATTAGTGTATTAATAAGCACACACACACACGCACTCGCACACACACACACACACACACACACACACACACACACACACACACAC
>NW_020653750.1:10460878-10505970 GCF_003589595.1 Hyposmocoma kahamanoa | reverse complement strand
ACACACACACACACACACACACACACACACACACACACACACACACATACACACACACACACAGAGTTTTGTAGCAGTAGAACTCCTAATGAAAGAGTTCGTCGGGAAGTGAATGAAAAGAAGAGGAGAAAGTGATGAAATTACAAGCACATTGGACTTGTCTCCTTATGTCTCAGGCTGACGGACACAGTAGCAATGCCCCTCTGGTCTTTGCAGTTTAAAGCTCTCTGTGGCACTGCAACTGCTATGAATAGGCCTACGATGACTAGTTCGTTCCTTCACTTGGTATTATAAATAAAAAATATACTACATCTACCTATATCTGCCGTCAGGTAGTAATGTGAGCATTACAGCATTCCAGTTTTAAAGGGTTAGTGTGCTGGTGAAATTGCAGGCACATGGGACTTGCCAACTTACTAGACAGGCGTATCGCTTACCACCAAACGCACTGCTTTTTCTTCTCGTTACTTGGAATCATAAAAAAACACGCGCATACACTCAAACAGAAATCACTCCACCTGAAAAAGTCTTTATTTTTATTTCTTTATTTATTTATTTGCATTCCATAATGTACATTACAGATGTTTTACATATATTGAGATCAAATTATGGACCCTGAACAGGGCACAGTAAATAGTAGAAGAGAGGACTAGTCTCATAATTGTTACACTTACTAATATATAATTTGATATATACCAACGCCAACAGCTTTATATTATTATATTTATTATCGACTAGTTACTAAATTCAGATCAATGTTGCTAAATTACTCTATTTTTATACTGTTTGTTGAATTATTTTATTTTTGTTTTTGTTTGTTGTTTATCATACTTTCTTTCTCTATTAAACTTTGTACAATAGAATACCTGTAACCACTATGTCTTACTGGGAAGAATTTCACTTTCAAGGTACAGTATCATACTAGTTCGAAGTTCAGAGCCACATGATAATTAAAATGTTATTATAATAAGTCACAATAATAAGTGATATAGTCATATAATGTTATTATAAGTCGTTGAAAAACCAAATACAAAGATACGACAACAAGCACATATAACAATTCGTGAATGGTTCCGTGGCTTAGTTGGCATAGCGTCTGGCACGGTTTACTAGAAGACGTAGGTTCGAATCTGGCCGGATCAAAGGATTTTTTTCTGAGTGTTCGATCTTTGCATACTAATATAATATAATAATAATTATAACAAACTAGTGGAATAATTTCACAAAAATAAAAATTAATACATTGTTATTTTTTTATTGTAATATATAAAAATAAAAATGTAAATATTATTATAATTTAACTCATGCTCTATAAGTCATTATAGCCACTATTGTCGTATGGTTACATGTGGCATTATTATACCAAGGGTATAAAATGAATATTTCGTACAGTATTTTTCGTTTCGTATTTTTTCCCGTATTTCTTCCGTCATTCGTCTTAAGCAGAGTTTTCAATAAATTTATTCTCCTGATATTATAAAGCTTTTTCACGCACTATGATTACGTCCTCTGGTAGTCGCTTACAAAAAATATTCAAATCTACATTAAGGCGAGGTATTTAAAGGCCTAAATCATAGAAGAGGTGTAGGGATCGCTCCTCGCGTCCTGCATTTCACATTAAACATCTAAACTTAGTAAAACAGAACTAACTTAGTTAATTGACTGATCTATTCAGGCTTAAGATGGAGCAGTGAGATACTTCTCACCGAGACTTATCGAGTCACCCACTGGTGACCCACCCACTGGTGTCTCAGACTCCACGCTACGACATGCAAGAACTACTCACATTATAGCCGCCGTTAGCTGAAAAGGCGTTTGTGACAAAAACTCAAAACCGCGAAAATAATGTTTAAAGAAATAGAATATACCTGCTGTTTTCAAACGAAAAATCGTAGACATTTTCTGCAAACGCAGTAAGATAAACCTATATCATACGCAAAATATGAAATCAATATATTTTATTATTATATTAGATAATATTATTTGATCCTCAAAGATATAATTGTAAATGTGCACTTTTTCAAAATAAACGATATTTTTTACGTAAATTGATCTGCGGATAAATTAGAAATGAAATGCACTCAAGGTAACACTAGAATTATGTTTCAGCATACTCAATTAATATTTCATATTCAAAATAGTTATGTTATGCAAGGCTGCAAAGTTGTTTGAAGCGAGTGATTGTATTGAAACCTGAGCAAGCGAAGGGGGGATTCCTGAGCGTAGCGAGAGTTTCAAGTTTCAAGGCACGAGACGCAAAATAACTTTGCTGCCGAGCGAAACACACAACTATTCACCTCACTATAGCGAGGAAAATGGTAAATAACATAAAAACAGTAGAAGTATAAAATATCAGTTTTTTTTTATTAAAAGTTAAAGTTTATATTCGGATATAATATTTATAATAACGCACACACTCAACATAGCCCCGCACTAGGGAAACCCTGTGTCGCGGGTGCCATGGACACACACATAAACAACCACAAATTACACCCAAACTCACGAGAGAAATAAATGTAGGTCATACAAATATTTCGCTCGGCCCGGGAATCGAACCTGGGACCTCTGCGTGGCAGTCCGGCATGGTAACCGTTCGGCCACCGAGGCAGTTAAATACGTATACGATACGTTCTGAATTTACACCTCATAAATTTTTATTCTTGCTTTTACTTTTATTTTGTGTGATTAAGTGATTATTGTAATTATTTTAGTTCTTCGACGAATTAAAATAATTTTATAAACACAATTCAAAGGGGGAACGCTGCCAGCATCTTGGGCACCTTGCGGCGAGGATCCAATTTTGTTCACACAATTAGTGTCATTGTCAATTCAATGTCAGCAATAATAACAATAAAATGTACCAACAGATTTATATTACTTAAATAAGTAATGTACGACAAATCGCGTAGCTGAACGTGTCGTTATTTTTTTTCATCGAAAAAAAAGTTAGGTGCACCACAGTCCATCGTCAAGTTCGAATTTCAAAAACCTTTTCCAAATGAGAAAGAAAGCCTTTACGAGCTTATGAGGTGAAAATAATATTAGATCCTTTTTTTTATTACTGGTCTTTTCTTTTGACGATTGATGACATTTATAATCAGAATATCTTTTGATATTGATGTCCTAATAAATCTTGGTTGCTTGGTTACACCTTCCATTCAATAGGTTAGGTTAGTATATGAAAAAACAGCACGAGCCGAGCGAGCGAAGCGAGGGTATCGCGGCAGCGGCCGGTGAGTGCCAGAAACCAATTTGCCTGCGTTTCCGAACATGTTTTCAGGTCAAATTATATATTATATTATAATTAATATACTATTAGTTTACAAATATACTTAATCAACATTTTTTTAGTTTCAAAAACAAATATCTAAATTTTATTATATTATATATATATTATTATTATTAATACTTATTTGTTTTTTTTTTAGAGGCCCAACATGAAACTATCAAAATTAATTTATAGAAACCAAACATTTTTGGTGTAGCTCAGAACAGATTAAAATATAGATTGATTTAATTTACTTTGACTCAGAGAAAGAGATCAATCATTAAAAAAAGATGAGCGTTTAGATTGTTTGCCAGCTTCCTTTCAAAATTTAAGAGGATCATTTAAATACATACCTTTTTAACTTACCATAATTACAACACTATTGTTAAAATTACTAGTGTATTATTAAGATGAAAAGGCAGTCTGTGGTTACAATGTCTTTTTAATACGTTGCTTGACATTTTCAAGATTTTTATTACTTAAAAGAAAGGTATTCCCATTTTATTTTAACACGTGAGCATTGTGTAACTGTCATCTGGGAAAATAACATTTTTTCGGTAACTATACATATACATATAGAGCTATAACCGAGGAAGATTTACAAAGTTAAATGTGGCTTTCGTGTTTTCATTTATTTGAGTGATTTAAATATGTATTTAAAACGAAATAACATATTTACGCGATTTTACCAATTTGTTTTGTAAATAAATATTAGACAACGTCACATACGTTGCTCTGATCCCAAAGTAAATAGTTAAAGTACTTGTGTTATGGAAATCGGAAACAACGACGGTACCACAAACACCCAGATTCGAGACAATATAGAAAAATTTGTGTTTCTACATTGACCCAGCCGGGGATCGAACCCGAGACCTCAGAGATGAACCATGAAAACCGGTGTTTAAGCCACTCGACCACAGAGGTCGCCAAAATGCGTCCATTTAACTTAGTTTGACCATAAACGTGTGAGTACTCTATAATAATAAAAAGATTTATTGTCCCAATAACGATACAAAAACATAATGTATAAAAATCTTATATAGAGGTCTGAGGCAAAAGGCAATGGCTCAGCTTTTTCTCGGCTCAGCTCCGTAAGCCTTGCTCAACACTGGTTTTGAGCCATTCCCCCTTTCCCTGAGATCTAAAACGGGACATACTGTAATAGGAGGAAGTATAGCAATCAAAAGAAAAACTTATATACAATACCAAATATAAAAAAGGTATATATTAGTGGCATGTGTACGCGTGAGTGTGTGTTTGTGCACGTCTCAGTGTTTCTCTCTCTGGGTGTGTATGTGTGTGAGATGTGTTGTATGAGTGCGTGTAGATGTATTTATCTGTTGGGAAGTTGTGGGTGATTGTGAATGCGTCCATTTTAGTTTAAAAGTAGTTTTTAAACTAAAACTTTACTTTCCAGTAAGCGTGATTCAAGTACGCCGCAGCAATTTGTTTTAAAATTAGTGTAAGTGGCAGATTCGTCTTTTTTTGCTGATCACAGCAGTACATTCAACTCATTTTTTGAAAAAGTCTCACATGCGTCCTTTCAACTAACGGCGGCACGTTATATGTGAACAATGTACCCAGGTATATAGGTTACATAGTAAAACTTCCGGACTGCCATTACAATTTAGGTATCAAAACAAAACTGAAACAAAGGCAGGCCGTAATAAGTTCGAATTTTCTCATAAAGTAATTTTTGCTACACCATTGTATTTGCAGCGACGTATAATATTGATTTCAATTAACAAAAACATCCCTGTATATGATCGAAGTTCAGTTAGAGTTCCAACGCCGTCAGATCCGGTGTTCAGTGGAGTAATTCTTCATATCGTTCTGTCGTGTTTAATTGGATACCTATGTCGCTGGAATAATGAGTAAGTCATTAAAGACTGAGTCAAATGATATTTTACGTTGCCCAGATCTATATTAATAACGTTTCAAAACATTTACACTACGCACAAATCTATGCATAAACCTCTGCGACATAATATTTCAAATTCCAGTCGGACTTTTTTAATTTTATTATTTTCTATTTAAGGCGAAACACTGGAGAAGAAACGGGAAAAACTATTTTGCTAGATCGAGAGGTTTAGGTATTTACTATTAAGTAACAGTTTTCCAAAAAATATACGACACACCTAAGGATATTGTCTAAAGAATGTGTTATATGATAGGATGCACTTTATCCGATCATAAACACCTAAAACAGGCTAAAATATAAGTCTGAAATGAATTATTTGAGAATAAAATATCTAACTTTGCACATAATTTTTATATGAAGATATTTCTCTTTAACTACTACAGAGAACCTGCTAAATTTTGGTTTTCAATTGAATATTGGTAATTATTGGTTTAACGACACGCCGCCCCGCCCGCAGCCCCTTCAGTCGCCATCAGACACTTGTTCAAAAAAAGTAGTTTGGTTTATAAATAGACAATAATGTCATAATAAAAATAATATCCTACTGTCATTCTAACATAGTTACATATTGTACAGCTTTACCTAATTTTATATTTAAATATATTATTAAAACTCCACTTTCATTCTAGTAACCCTAAATCTTCCCTAAATTACGACTGGTTATGGGCCCAGGCCGATATTTTTGATTACTGGAAATAAAAATAAAACTGTGAGTTCAATAAAATAAAACGCTGGTTCGGCGACGCTTATGAGCAACGGGTGAAAAACAAAATGGACGTTTCATTGGCGACCAGTTCAAAATTCAACGGCGAAAATTGGCCGTTACCGAAATTTGAAACTCAAGTATTATTTTTATTTTATTTTATTTTTTTATTTATTTATTAGGCACACCAACAGTTACTACAATAATTCAAGAGTAAGTAATACATTTCACAAACTAATCTAATTGCGTAACCATTTATAGGCGAACACCTCAAGCAAAAATAAACATGTGTGTATAAATTAAAAGGAAAAAGAAGAGGGAACAAAAAATAACAAAAACAGTTTTAACAATTTTAAGACCACGAAACTAACTTAAAAAGATATATATATTTTTAGGCAGAATACAAAACGCAACAAACACTTAACCATGTTATCTGGTCGACCCAAGAAAAGTAAGAATTTTGTTTCTAAAACCTAGCCGCGAGTCAATAAATATATCGGCATATTTGGAGCACTCATTATATAGATTAGACATGCGAGCTACAGGGGAGTTACAACCCAGTACCGTTCTACGACGAGGCGGGTGAAAAAGCCTTACATGAGATCTCGGAAGTCTGGCAGGAATCTTAAAATTTAAATTACCAAGCAATTGTGGACAGTCAACCTTATAGCGAACAATCTTATATAGGAAAACCATATCTAAAAGTTCTCTGCGCTTCGAGAGAGACGTTATTTTGAAATGCGCAAGTCTCCTGTTGTACGATTTAAATTTTTTTGCAAGACCCACAGAGAATGACAAGTGCCATAAAAAGCGCTTTTACACCCGTTCTAAATGTAAAGAGTTAACAGCATAGTGGGGTCGCCAAACCACGGTTCCATATTCTAGTATACTCCTAACTAAGCCGTTGTAAATAAGTATTTTCGCTCGAACGCTGCGAAAGATTTTACTATTTCTTAATACGAAGTCGAGCATCCTGGACGCTTTATTAACAGTTGAATCAATATGCGGTTTAAAAGTAAGCTTTTTATCAATTATCACGCCCAGGTCCTTTATATAGTCGACTTCAGTTTAAAAAGTTCCTTCCAAAGTATAAGCTGATGGGAAAACATGCAATCTACGAGTGAATTTAATGAAAAAACGCTCTTTCATTGCCAGCATTGAGAAACATGCCATTAGCCTTGCACCAAAAGCTTCACTTACCAAGGTCACTTTGTAGTAAAGGAATATCATTTACTGAATTGATTATCTTAACTAACTTAAGATCATCAGCATATAAAAATGGTGTTGAGAATTTAAAAAAATCAGGGATGTCATTTACAAATATATTAAAAAGAATAGGACCAAGATGGGAGCCCTGAGGAACTCCAGAGGTAATGTTACATATGTCAGAGGAGAATCCATTTACCACCACGTAAAATTTTCTATTATTAAGGTAAGATACGAGCCACTGTAACATAGAACCACCAAATCCATACTTTGCTAACTTCTCACTAAGAACACTATGCGAAACTTTATCAAAGGCCCTGCTGAAATCGGTATAAATGACGTCAACCTGCGCGTTCGAGTCTATAGCACCAGCAACTGCCTCCACAAAAGTCACCAAGTTAGTGGAAGTTGATCGACCTTTAGTGAAGCCATGCTGGTGAACCGACAGGTATTTACTAAAGTAATTTTGAATGCGTGGACAAACTAGGGCTTCCAAAAGCTTAGCGAACGCTGATAGAATTGAAATGGGTCTATAATTTCCTACTAGTTCATCATCACCTGACTTAAGAATCGGTACCACTTTTGCCATTTTCCATTCACTTGGGAAGATATCGGTGCTTAATGAGACATTATAAATCAGGGTTAGTGGAACAGCTAGAGACTCGGCACAATTTGAGATAAAAACTGGAGGAATCCCGTCCGGTCCAGCACCTTTAGACTTATCTAAGGACTTAAAGCACTTGCTGACCTCAGATTCGGCAATACAGAGCTTTACGAAACAGTCAGTGTTTTTCACAAAGTCGACAACTGAGCTGTTATTATGGATGCTATCGTGAATTACTTGCGAGTTATCCTCATACACCGATTTAAAGTGGCTAGCAAATAGGTTACAGACTCCATCACCATCAGAGCAATATATATCACCATCACTCATTACAACAGGATAATTGCTTTAACCACCCCTCTTTTGCTTAATAAAAGACCAAAAATATTTACAATTTTTAGCAATATTGGATTCTAGACATCTGACGTAGTCATTATAATTTTTAAAAGGTAGGTTAATTATTAAAAGGTCGAGGACTATTTAATATTGTTTCGGGGACAAGAAAAAAAACTAAAGACGTCATTGAAAAAGTACATAATAAGCGGAATCTGTTTGATGCCAAGGCCCAAGAGCTTATTGTCACGCGAATGCAATATGGCCTATACTCGCACACATCCAGTCATGTTAGACATCGACGGAGATATGGACGAAGTTAAAGCTAGTATATGACAAAGAGTCTGTCGTAAATGGTCGTAAGTGTCCATCTACTCCAACAGACGTTTTTTTCTCTTGCTTTTGGCACGGACTCTGTCTACACTTTTATATCAAAAATTGAAGACATTCGTGTAATACTGATAGAAGCTGGTCATCCTATTGGTGATAAAATGGTTAACGCCAAAATACTGATGTCTTTACCTAAGAGGTTTAAACATTTTCGTTCAGCATGGGAGTCTGCCCCATTTGAAAGACAGACACTTGAAGAGCTGATTCCACGTTTGCTATTGGAAGAAGAATGAGCTGACGCTGGAGACGATGTTGCAGTTGCACTTATGGCGCAGCGCAGAGGCAATAGAAGCCGAGTGCTAGTAGAATGTGTAATGCACCGCAAAACTGGTCACTCTAAAAAAGACTGCTATAAAACTAAACAACGCAGTTTTTGTAAAAAGATGGGTCATCCGACTAAAATTTGCTGCTTCAGAAATAATAAAATAAAGAAAAAGAGAGATGATGAACAGCTTTAATTGTTTCTGATAATAATAATAATTCGCACGATATATGGTATATAGGTAATGCTTGCACCCAACATATGTGCAGAAGCCAAGAAAGCATGTTGAAGTATAAGGATTTCGACTATGAACGAATTGTGCAGCTAGGAGATGGAACATCTATTGAAGCTCTCGGCGTAGGGAACATCCGATTGCAGGCTTATAATGGCTCTGATTGGCAGGTCGTTAATTTAAAATCGGTTTTGTATGTTCCAAAACTAAAGGTAGTGATGTGCGTTGACAATGCTGAGTATAACAGATTGAAACAAAGAAGTAGGAACATATTCAAACGAACAAGTACTGACATTTTAACTAAACCTCTATCACCTCAAGTGTTTAAAAGACTAGAGATCTTTTGTTTAATAGCTGCTAAGTTTTGTGGTATAGTTTATTTAATCCTGGTTTAAGTGTTAAGTTATTTAAATAATCTTCCCTTTTGTGTTCAAAACGTACTTTTATTGAGAGGGGGCTGTTGGAATTTCAATAAAAGTAGTTTGGTTTATAAATAGACAATAGTGTCATAAGAAAAATAATATACTGCTGTCATTGCTACATAGTTAGTTACATGATTTACATTATTACCTAAAATTATATTTAAATATATTATTAAAACTCCACTCTCATTCCAGTAGTCCTAAATTAAAAACGCGATCTGTGTCAAATTTTCTCCGCTTTTTCTTATTTTATTAATATTAATTTACAGCGGGCGAATTGGGTGACGCGAGGGGAGGACGTACACCTCACATCCTCAAATCTAGGCTCGCGTTGAAATATCTCGCCTTAATGTAGATTTGAAGATTTTTTGTAAGCGACTACCAGAAAACGTAACCATGGAGCGTGAAATAAGTCTAAAATATCAGGAGAATTACTTTATAACCCAGCTTTTTTTTATTATACCAAGTGATGAGACGAACAAGTCTTGCGCCTGATGGTAGGGTGCGTTGCCAATATGTCATAACGTTTTATTTATCGTTGTACGACTGTCGCGTCTAGCTTGTTCCCAAATCACGACTATAATATGACGTGACTGTGTCGTGGACGTTTATTTTATCGTTGAACGTCTGACTTGTCTAGCTGTTCTCACTTGTGTGTGTTAGATCGTGATGATAATTTATTGGTTGACGGCAACCGCCTTGTCGTTTGCACGATAGAATCATTTAAAGCTGGGATTATCTGTCGTCACATTTTTATCGTGACGTTTTATTTATCATCGCGTCGCATATTATATTTATATCGCGACAGTCTGTCGTCGTAACGTCAAAAAAGTCGTGAACGATAGTTAATCGTGTTGTTCAATGTGTGAACAACTTTATTTAAATACACAAGCGACGACGCTTTAAACTGCACGACTCTCTGTCGTCACAACATAATGGGAACGCGCCCTCAAGCGACATGCCTGTCCATAACAGTTGCAGTGCCGCTCAGAGCTTTTTGGGGAAGCGCTTTTTGTCTCGGAGGAAATCTGAAATCATAGAAGATACAAGGAAACTGACTTAGGAACCATTAAGTCTTTTAGCTGTCCATAAAAATGAATAAAATTGATCAACAATTTTTTTAGTGCTCGTCGATTCAATTTTGTGCAGGGATCATTGACTTACAAAAGTCAATGGCAGGGATTGTTTTATTGTATAGGACAAAAAAATCAGGACGGTTATTCTTGTGATGATCTTTAGTCACTATAATCTATATTTTACGGAATATAAGTAATTTATGTACTCTGTGATACAAATAAAATATAAATTCTTCTAAACGACAGTTCAACAACCTAACACGGCAACCCAACCATGAATATCTAACAAAAAAATCACTTATTTTTTTATATTTTATTTTATTAGACGAATACAATAACTTGACATCCAATATTGATTGAAAACTAGAAAATTAAAAAATGTACCTATATCAGAACGAAGTTATAGCAATATGAAAGGTACACATATTATATTAATTGTAATATAATTAAACCTGAAAACATGTTCAGAAACACAAGCAGATTGGCTTCTGGTACTCGCCGGCCGCTGCCACATCACACTCGCTTCGCTCGCTCGGCTCGTGGCGGTTTTTCACATAGTACCCTAACCTATTGAATGGAGGGCGCAACCAAACAACCAAGATTTATTACGAGATCAATATCAAAAGATAAACTGGTTACTATATATGTCATCAGGAAAAGACCAATGATAAAAAAAGACGATCAAATATTATTTTTGAACACAGAACCTTGAATGCAGTTCATTTATAATTTATCCGTAGATCAACCAATAAAGATGAAACAATTTATATATAAATATCAAACTTATAAAAATGTATAATTATTAATACAAAGATCGAACACTCAGAAAAAGCACTCAGAAAAAATTCCTTCGATCCGGTCGGAACAATTTTTTTCTGAGTGCTTTTTCTGAGTGTCCGATCTTTTGTATTAATAATTATAACAAACTAGTGGAGTAATTTCACAAAAAATAATTGAATATTAATTCAATAAAAATTTAATTATAAAAATGTAATTCATTTAAAAAAGTGCCCATTTACAACAAATCAAAATTATTTCTTTGAAAATCAAATAATATTATCCCATTTATTAATATGACTATTATAAGATTGAAAGTTGGTTTATTCATAGCATCCAGTATATTACCAGAAGTAGAGTTGAATTAAGAGCCATCCATCTCTAGCAACTCATCAGGTAAATGGGCCTTATATCACTTTTAAATAACAACTCTCGTTTGCACTGAAATCACATATTAGAAAACTGAAATAGTACAGCGCCAACAACTGACCTGTATGTACGTCTCCGTATATTCCAAAAATATTATTTATAATATTTCTTACTATGAGGGACTGTTCCGTTCGGTAGTGTGGGAAAAACAACAAAACATATAATTACCAAAGAAACAGAATCACATTTCATAGGCAATTAAATAATAAATATCTAATTTTTCAACTTTTGTCCATTATAGTAAAGCTCAAGTTAAACTTGTCGATTTGAAGTGAATTCGGGCTGGCCAATCGGAGCGCAGTTGTCACCGTAATGATATGGAAGAATAGTTTTCAAACAAATTAAATGACATTTCGTCTCTATTTCTGGTTATATACTCGATTATTCATAGCGCCTATTTGTCGCTAGTCGGTAATCCAGGGAGGGACATGTTTTGACTGGAACTGCCAATCGGCTTGAGGTTCTCGATGATTATTGCCTAAAGTACGCCAGACGTCCAGGGAATATCAATAGGGCTCCTTTCGTGCACAAAAAAGTAAAACTATGTTTATTTAAATTCCAGACTATACCAAGACGACAGGGCTGATGGTATGGCTGACGATGCTAGGAATGGCGCCCGCACAAATAATGCCCGCCGACGTGGACACGCCGCCCTTCAGCACACTTTACAAATGGAAGCACATCGATTTTGAATTTCCCACACCGAGGCATCGCAGACACGCTCTTGCTACTAGGTAAATACATTATTTCTTATCAGTAACCTATATTTACGAGTAATAACAACAATAAACTATGGAGTAATAATTAGCCACCTTCAAAAAAAAGGTGGAGCTTCTCAATTCGACGGTATATTTTTTATGTGTGTGACGCGACAACTCTGATATCTAATTTTGAGAACAAATTTTGATGTGTCTTAAAATATTCCACCTCTAAGGGTGGCAAATTAGTGGATGAATTCGGTTCCGCACACTGTCCAAGAACCGATTTCAATAAAACTTGGCAAATAGATGTAATTCCACGACCTTTTGAGATTGGTTTTTTTAGTATTCTATAGTGAGATTTAGAGTTATCGCGTAACATGCATATACAAAAAACATACAGTCGAATTGAGAACCTCCTTCTTTTTTTGAAGTCAGTTAAACGATTTGTAGCGACTGTTCGTTCATTCATTCGTGTTTCAAGGTGCCGTTGCCGTATTTTAATCAATTGGAAAATCGGTTATTTCGATATGGAAATATATAAATTCAACTTATTTTCTTATTTGTTAAACAAGACAGAGGATACCGGTAATTAACTATGCGACCCGAAACACGATTGACTAAACTTCAGTCGATATTTATTTTTTATTACGTACATCCACCGAAAAATCAGTTTCATTCAATTATTATTAAAGGTATTTCAATAAAGTTTTCTCTTCCGCGATCTGTAGGTAATAAGTACAGTCATATACATGAGATACCTGACCCCCTAACATGCCCAAACCAACCTTTTGTGTCAGAGAGCCATCTTACGTATTGAACAAAGAAAATCAAAGCAATTTCAACTTGAAGATAATCAACATATTTTTAAAAACAATACTTAATTTCATCATTTAACTTAAAAGTAAATAGGTCGAGCGGCTTGTTGTATCGACTGCCAGTTACAATACCCGTGGTTCGATTCCACGAGCACGCTTTTGTTTTAACGTTATATTATTAACAGCATTGTTTCACTTTTTAATGTTAACGTTGAGAAATCACAATATTTGTTCACTAGAAATTGCCTAAGGTGGGTGGGTAGATACTGTTAATAAAGCGTAGGGTGGGTATGGATAGATTAACAAATCACGAAATCGCTTTGCAGTTTGCATACGATCGTGTCTTCCGTGATTACGCATTGTTCCACGTTTCGTTCCTATTTGTTTATTCAGTTTTAATTACTTTCTAGGTTTTAGTAACTTTCAAAGTTTTATTTCTTTTATTAATATGCCGCATTTAACGTAATTATTAAAATTAGACCATTGACTTACAAATAAATGGACGACGGGTCTAATACAAAAACCACGAAAAAAATGTCCCAAGTCAACCTATTCGAAATTTAAATTGTAATGTCATCGCAGTATCGCGCTGTCAGTCGAACAAATGAAGACTAAATCGGAGTTTGGCGCTCTGTATACGATTTTAGCGCCTTACAAGTGCGGACACTTTTTAGCGCGGACCCGACGTCCATATAATTGTAAGTCAATGAATTAGACAATATTGTTCTGTATGAACATGACTTAGACATACCTTGCATCTATCCAGACGTTAAAAAAAAAACAATATTATATTGTCATAGCTAATTAATATTTTATTTTTAATGGTACTCGAACCATGCTTGCCTCAATTTGCAAGGCAATCCTTATACCGCTAGGCAACGACGGCCTTACTAAAGCTGGTTTAAATTTGTATTCTATATTTAAGTAAGAACCGTACGTTAAAGATCGAACTAGCTTAAAAACTTTTTAAAATGTCATTCACTAATGAGACGACCAGGGAATCATACCAAAATAAATTATACGGCCCACAGGTTAAAGATTAAGTTTGTTCAACAATTTTCTCCATATTTTTGTGCTCACAAACAAAAGGTCGACAAAGTCGGGGGGTTAGGTATCTTGTCTATATGACTGTACGTCAAGAGGCCATAAGCTTACTTTACAACAAGAGAGTAGATTTCATTTCTCAAAGGCAAATGTTTAAATATCGTGCACTGAATTTCTTCGCGTCTACCTCACACGCTTCAAAGCCTACGCAATAACGATATCATGACATCGTCTTAACAGATCTAGCCTGAGGGACTTAAGAAAAAATTTACTTGTTTAGTGAATGTATGTTTAGACATAAGCAAACTAATCCGTTCAGAGATATTTTGAAGGTGACCCATGTTTTACACCCATTGTTTCGACGTTCTTAGCTTATATGTTCTCAAATCAGATATTAATTTCTTGTTCTTTTGATGTTTCAGGAAGTACATAGCCGAGAATGTGCTACCTTTAGGCCTGGAAGTGTGGGGGACACGCGTGTGGGTCACCTTACCAAGCTGGAGGCGCGGAGTTCCAGCCACGCTAGCAACAATACCACGGTCTGGAGGCTTACCATCACCTGTTCTTAAACCCTATCCAAATTGGTCTTTCCATAGGGCTTTCTGTAAGTGCCTTTCGTGTTATTTTGTGTGATTGACTATTTAAAGAGACGTTAATTTCAAAGTAAACTATTCATTGATGTTGATACGATAAGAATTATCTTATTACCATTAGGTATGATCCACAAATCCACTCTAAATCCCCACTGCTGGGGATCACTACACATTTGTACCCCACTGTGAAATATCTTTAGTATAGGTACTATAAAATATATCGAATATCTCATGTATTGCTATGTGTATATTCCAGATAAGGGTAAAAATTGCTCTGGATTAACTTCGGTATTTAGAGTAAATGCTGACTCTTGTGGCAGACTGTGGGTTCTGGACTCCGGGCAGATCGACTCCCAAGACGATCCAAAACAAATCTGCCCACCGAGTATGGTCGTGTTCAACCTCAAAACAGATGAGTTGGTAGCCCGATACCCAATACCGCAGAAATATGTTCTTCAAGATTCCTTATTTTCCAACATCATCGTCGATACGAGGAAGCCCGACTGCTCAGATCTTCACGCTTACATTGCAGACACGTGGCGCTTTGGTCTGCTTGTCTTCAGAGAAAGTGATCAGAGGTTTTGGAGATTCTCCCATCATTTGTTCTATCCAGATCCACTGGCGTCGAACTACAGCCTTCATGGACTTAGTTTCCAGTGGGCAGATGGAATTTTTGGATTAGCTCTCTCGCCTATCAAGAAATTTAAGGAAAGAATACTATACTTCCACTCTATGTCTAGTTACAGAGAGTTTTTTGTGTCCACTGATGTTCTACGTCAGCCTTCGCGCACTAACAACAGCGCTAATGATTTTCATCTGGCTGGCGAGAGTAGAGGATTATTCGGACAGGCTTCTGCTTCAGCCATCGATAGAAGAGGCATCATGTATTACGGCCTAGTGACTAGAGATAGTATAGGGTGCTGGGATACGCACAAGCCGTACAAAAAGTCTACTATAGGTGTGGTAGCGAAGAATACAGAAACTCTTATATTTCCTAACGATATAAAGGTTGACATGGATAAGGATCAGAGCGTGTGGGTGATTTCGAATCGCTTGCCGATGTTCCAGGCGGGCCCATTGAGTGCCGACGACTATAATTATCGTATACTATTCGCTGACACGTCGGAAGCTGTACGAGGCACAATTTGCGACCCCGAAGTACGTACCACACCCGCTTTCTCTCTGTTACAACGGGGTTGGTTATAATGGATGATCAAGCCGATGATTAAAAGACATTAAAATTTATTTAAAAAGATATAATTACTTCCGAGTTAATCATGTAGATATAAAGTTGGTGAATTAGCGTACTCCGGAAAAGAAAATGCCATAATTTGTATTAAAAGTGCCTTGGTAAATAATTGTCTTCACAGTCAAAAGGACAGTGATATTATAACTGGTCATCTAGTGATAATTTTATGTAATTCTATATAATTAATTATAAAACTTAAATGTGGTACAGAATAATCATTGCTTTTATTCATTAATAGCATAACTGGTTAGCTTCAAAATTGCTATTAGTAACATATCAGGCGCAATAGCGCCATAGAAATGGTAATAACCATTTTGCAGTGAAATATATATAATATGTAAACAGGATAAGGGAAAATTAGTTATAAAACACAAAGATACGACGTAATTTTTCCTATTTTTAGCTATTCATTAAACTGTTTTCATGGCTGGCAATAAATTGTTTTCATGTCATAGAAGCTGCTTCGTTTTTTTTTGTAAAACTATCGTCTAACTCGACTTAAGAAGTTGTAAACACTTGTAATTACACATTATAATATTAATTAAAATAAAACGGCTTTACTGTTTTCTTTTTGTTGCCGTTGAACGAAGCATTATAGATATATACTAATATATGCATATAATACTTAAACAACTTATTCTTGCAAAATTTAAAGCAGTTAAATTTTTTACAGCTAATTCTGGGAAATTGAGTTACTTTAAAAATTCACATATACCTAACTTTCTTTACCTACGTACCTCCTATCCTGTTAATTACTTGATAGTGTATATGTACATATAGGTATACCACAAATCCCACACTGGTAGGGACTGTTGGACTTTTTCCACTAAAAAAATGTGTAGTATTTAACCGCTCACCAAAAAAGCAAGATTTTTCACAACCAAATATGCCATGTTCCCAACAAAAGTACTGATTGCACATCAGAATACGTACATAAAAAGAAAATTAATTTAGCATTATGTACTAAAATTAATGCACAATATTTTATCGCAATGCATATCTAGCTTATAAATACATAAGAAATGAAACAATCTCTCCGGATTTAAAATCGCGTATATTTGTATTTTTTTCAAACAAACCGACGATCGGGACCTGTAAAGGGCAGGGCGATTTAAATCCGGAAAAATGGTTTCATTTCCTATGTGTAACAATCGCGAAAACCTAAGAACTCGATATCTAAATTCATATCTAATATTTCTCGCACACAACAAACGTATGACCACAAATTTATGAGAAAAAACATACATATTTCACTAAAAGGTACATCAGTCTATCGGAATGAAACACCATTTTATTTGACATAATGGTCTAATTGCACAATTTGTCCAAAACAATAAAATCAACAAAAAAAATTCAAAGTCTAATGCTTGAAAATCGTAGTATTTTTTTGTGCGATTTTGTCCGATTAGAACATTTTTGGCGTCTGCTGTACCACATACATGAGCCGGATCGCGAGCCCTACGACTGTTTGCATTTATAGTTTTTTGAAAAATGAAGGCAGTTTCATTTGCGCAGCGTTCTAGCAAAGTCAAAGTCAAAGATTATTTATTCCATAGGTAAAATAAATTTACAGTGGGAACTGTATTGTAATCTGTTTATCATAGTATAATAAAATATTGTGGTGGTATATCGTTGAAAACGTGAATTAGGGTTACGAAATAGCACGAGCGAAACTGATTATGTGTTGTAAAGTTGATGTGAATTTGACGGGACATTGGTGCTGAAAATCAATGCAAGTGTGATCGGCACTTTAGGAATCTGTTCCACAAATCCCCAAAGCGTAGATCTAATTATCACCACAAGTTGATGTAATGATTTTTGTAAATGAAAATAAAAATGTGGAAAGACACTTATGTCCACTTGCACTAAACCTAGGTACGTCTTAAACCAATAATTGCAATGCAAAAGACACTCTTAATACATTGCGTTAAGAGTGTCTTATCAATTTAAGCATTGGTTTAAGACATACTTAAGTTTAGTGCAAGTGGACATTAGTCTAGTTTTCTGACGGCAACACAAAACAAATAGGATGATAAGTTTGGTGGACGAAAAAGCGGGAAGCGACAGAATCAATAGTCGTAATTCAAAATTGTAACTCAAACCATTTCATGTGCGATTTCTAGAAAAGACCAAAAAATCTAAAGCTACTTTTTCATAACAGATCTCTAACTACAGCAAACCAAAGCATTATGTGTAATAAATTAGTTTTCGAATGCATACATCTAAGTTGCGCAACTGACAGGCCTTCAAGAGTAACAGCATACGGACATACTAAATTCGAACTACTGCAGTCACGGACGTGCTTTATTTGCCAGTGTTCATTACTAGAAACTAATAATTTACATTTGGTGTATATTTATTACGAGAAAAATAAAAAATAAATGTGGATATAATTACTGAATGTTTGCAAAAAATAAAAACAAAATTGAGTAAAAATCGTATGTAATTACAGCCAGTGACAAACGGGTAATCAAAAGGTGTAATAATATTCATTACTAAGAAAAAATAAAGGTAAGCAAATGCTCTTTACTCTGTAAAAAGTTATTCAGGTACTGATTTATTAATTATTTATTTTATTTATTCTTTATTTATTAGATTTGCCAACAGAAATACACTATTGTTCATGAACAAACAATAACATTACATAAAATACTCGAGTGTAAACCCAATAAAAGGCAAATACAGCATGCACATATCAGAAGCTCGTGTCTAAAGCATTTTTGTATGTTACATTGCAGACAAATTGATGGATAAAACAAAACCAATAAGTAAACGTGCCAAATTAAACTGTGAAGTTATGGATGGATTATTAATAGTAGTAACCATGTAACTTACCTATGTTTACTACCATTTCGTTACCATTAACAAGTTATTTTAACTAAGCCTACACGACGTCGACGACCTCCATGATCAAGTGACTTGCACGCCGGTTTTCATGGTGTAGCCGTCTCTTAGGTCCCGGATTCGATCCCCTGACGGTCAATGTAGAAAACAAACTTTTCTACATTGTCTCGGGTCTAGATGTTTGTGGTAACGTCGTTATTTCCGCTTTTCATAACTCAAGTGCTTTAGTTATTTTGGGATCTAAGCAACTTGTGTGATGTTTTCTAATATTTATTGTACTATTTATTGTTTACAACAGTCTCATATCTTTCTACTCAAGTTTTAATTATAGGGACCCTATACACCTCTTGGTTATACGGGAAGGGCACTATAACCTGTGCAAGCACAGGGGCCATATAAGTTCAGGTCCTGACCCAATATCAGCCCGTGGAGAGGTTTGTTACAGACCGCTGTCGCGAACTTCATGTGGTTCTCAAAAGGCTAGTGCCTTGGGTGAGCTGCACGTACAGCACCCTCCACAGTGAAACGCTTTTGCGAATCGCGTTCAGGGATCAGTTGGTGTACATCCAGTGCATTTGGCCAGACCGGCAAAATGATAGTGACGGAGTGAAGATATTTGTGTTTTCCATCCGTTACTCTCATCTCTGGACTGTATTCGCACTTTCCATCAGGCGCGGTGCAGTCATTTTGTCGAGTCGCAATAAAAAAAAAAAAAAAAAAAAAAAAATTTTCCAGATAGGTACCGGAGCTGTTGGCACGCTCACTTCCCGTTGCACATAGCACAACTAACGGTTATCACCGCTAAGCCGTTGACTTTAAAGTCGACTACCAAATCTGGGTGTGTTTCATCTCTACTTTGGTGGCGGAGCTATCGGCACTCACTTCCCGACGACGTAGCATTTATTAATTTTTTTTATATAAAAAATAAGTACGCATTTGACCTCCATCTCACCTGGTGGGAAGTGACAATGAGATCTACGATGTAGCATGCACACCTAAACAATGCCTATTCACTCTCGAAAAGGCCCAAGTTATAACGTTCAGGGAACAAGTCTGCAGGCAGGGAATTCTACCCCATAGCCGTTCGCCATTTAAATGTGGAAGCAAAACGCTTCGTGCGTTTCCTTGGAATATCCACAACATAGGGGTGGAACCCCAGACTACACCTAATCCCCCGATGATGGAAAGGTGAAGGCGGAATCAAATTATCCAATTCCCAGAAACCTACGCGGCTGGTGAAACCGGAGGATAAACGACAGCATGAAATATTTATTCAAGTGTTAAATGGAATTGATTACATACTTCCGGAAAATCACATATATTAAATAAAAAATGTACTATTGATAAATATTAATTTAGTATTAGTAGTAATAGTACTGCTACAATAAACTTTAACTAAAAATTTTTCAGTAAAAGTTATTAAAAAACCGTTACTGGTACAAGTAGAGCTCCTTGTGCAAGTATTCATCCAGGGAAGTACTGCCACCTTACCTATTTCTGCTGCCAATCAGCAGGTAGTTGAAGGGTAAGGGTGTTGGTGAGAGTACAGGCACTGTCACACACACAGGGACTGTCAACTTAATATATCTAAGTGTGATAATAGATCTTTATGTTTCAAAGCTCTGAGTGATACTGCAACTGCTATGGACAGGCGTCTCTTACCATCAGGCGCACGACTAGTATGTCCCGTCACATGGTGGAAAACTTTTAAACTGGAAAAAAATGTGGAAAACTTTTATTAAGCGTTCAATATACTATATTCGCGCCAAATGCATTGTGCTTTTATTTTTCTCATTCCTTTTGCATTCCTTAGATGAATGTACAGTTAGCAGCATGTTGAGCTATACACTTTAAAGTTTAATAAATTTAAAAACTTTTTCAACTAAAGTTTACAAAGTTTACTACAACCCAAAATAAAACACAAACCGCTCGGCCAGCCTGTATTACACTTTTATATGATACCAAGTTATGCTTTATGTTATTTATTGTTAGTTATGCTTTATGTAGTTAGTTATGTAGTAAGTCTACTAGTCGTGCGCCTGGTCGCAAGAGACGCCTGTCCAAAGCAGTTGCAGTGCCACTCAGAGCTTTTAAACACAAAAATCTGAGGGGCACTGCCACCACGCCCGTCACCCTGTGACATTTTATATTAAGTTGACAGTCCCATGTGGCTGTATAGTGTCATCAGCACCCTTACTCTTCAACTACTTACTGCTTGGCGGCAGAAACAGGTAAGATGGCAGTACTTCCCTGGACGAATAAAAAATAAAAATAAACGGCTAAGTTTTTGGAAAAAAAAAATATTTTATTATTTTGAGTATTTTACTAGTGTTCAGCTAAATGTGCCGTGGATGTATTAATCTATGACTTTTCATCATCGTGTATGGTTCAAAATTGGTAAACATATTAAACATTTTAATAAGGCGGGTATATATGTGTTAACAGTTTTTACAAAACACAGTAACTTTGTTATGAAACATTGAAAGTAGTTTATTTGCAACATAGAATCTACAAATAACCATAATTTTGCGCAGGTCTAGTTTTGTAGCAACATTCTCTTACAATCCTGTATTGCTATGCAACATACAGGACGACAAATATTAATTCGTAACTTATACAATTGTATTATTATAAAATTCAACAGCATATTTTTGTTACACAACGTAGGTTGTACAAAGGAATCGTAAGTAATTATAAAGAATACAAAAGAACTTTTGAAAAAAAAATACGACTTTTTATGGTAACAATTGACGTAAGTAAGCGACACGTCTGTACATAGCAATTCCGGTGTCACTGAAAAAAATCTGGGGTGCACCGCCACTACCCTAGTCACCCTGAGACAAAAGTTGACAAGTCCATGTGCCTATAACACCAATACCCTCACCCTTAAAAACCGGAACGCTGCTTATATTACTGCTTTGCGCTAGAAAATAGGTAACGTGGCAGAACTTTCTGCCCATGGCACCCTCCGTGGTCCAGTGGCTTGCACACCGGTTTTCATGGTGTTGCCATCTCTGAAGTTCCGAGTTCGAAACCCGGCTGGGTCAATGTAGAAACTAACTTTTCTATTCTGGGTTGGGGTCTGGGTGTTTGTGGTTCCGTCCTCGTTTCTGATTTCCATAACACAAGTGCTTTAACTACTTACTTTGGGATCAGAACATCGTATGTGATGTTGTCTAATATTTATTTATTTATTATTTACTCCTTGGACGAACTCTTTCACAAGAAGCTCTACTGTTACTATTATAATACAATTTTATCACTACAATATCCCTTTTCCTTCTTTTCTTTTCAAGTCTAGTCATATGAGCTGGAATCCAATTGCACTAGAAGCTGGCTGTACCATTACAGTCGCCTGAACTAGACTAACAATTTCAGTAGTGGAGATACTATTGCGTCGACTGCGTGATAATGGTTACACAAGATGGCGTCCAACCATTATTTTGCCCTTGTATTATCGTTTGAATACAACGCGTGTGACTACGCTCTTAGTGTTTGCAATATCATAAAACATATGATTTAATACATGTTAAATTTACTCACGGTTGTGAGCTAATGTCAGGTTGTCGACCTCCGTGGTCAAACTACATATCGACTCCAATGTTAAGTCAGCCGTTAAGCAAAATTGACCTAGTTATAATTTCCGTAGGGCACAATATAATTAAGAAAGTGTAGGTATTCAACATTAAAGCTGATGACATATAGATCTTATCACTACTACACTAATAATTGGGTACAATTACATAAATATAGTACCTGCTAAATAAATAGGTACTCATGTACCTACGGGTTAGTAATAATATGTACGTTCATTCACAATAGCAGCGAGCTAATTAAATCTGTGTACTATGTTTTTTTTTTTGACGGGATGATCAAGTCATGCGCCTGATGGTAAGCTACACGCCTGTCCATAACAGTTGCAGTGCCACTCAGGGCTTTAAATCGCAAAGATCTGAGGGGCACTGCCACTGCGCCCGACACCCTGGGACACAAGTTGACAAATCCCATGTACCTATAATTTCACAGGGCATTTTTTTTCGACACGAATTTCGTCGCGCACACCCGAGTGGAGTCCGCGTTGCCGCCGCACAGCGACCGCGTTCGTCTAACTGTCATGGCAAAATACGCTCTATTTATTTAGCTTTTACATGTTAGTATTTTCAGAGGAATATAAACGTTGGCGCCTAGTAAATGGAATTTAGATTTGCCATTAACGTGCGGGCGTGGGAACTGGGCGGTTGCCGCGCGGCGGCCGCCCGTATTTTTCCCCTCGTGTAACTGGACGCTTACACTTCAAAGTCGGTATACGCAGTAATACCGACTTTACTGCTTGGCGGGGGAAGTAGTTAAGGTGGCGCTACTTTCCTGGACGAACTCTTTCATAGGGAGCTCTACTGCTACTAATCAATGTACCACATATGCAATAAATGATATGACATGACTATGGAACATATTACGATTTTGGGATATCTGCTACTTAAAATGAGTGACTGGCGCCCGTGGTATGTTTGAGAAAACTGTGGTGGATTATTCCATATGTATTTTTTTTAAACTAGTTTATTTTGTTTGGTATTTAGTATAAATAATAAATAAAATATGACATGAGAAGCTTCGAATGTTATTTTAGGATTTTTAGAAATGTAAGATTGTACAAACTCCACCACAAAACGTCTATTTCAAAAATAAAAACTAAGTGTACACGACGTTTTGTATCAAATCCTCTACTCTCTCAGTGATGGACGAGGTAAACATTTATGGAGAAGGTTGCGATCGTAATCTGCTATCTATAATTACATGCACATGGAATTTGTCAATTTATATCTCAAGGTGAGGAGCGCAATGCTCCTCAGACCCTCGCAATTTGACCTATTCCACTAGTCCCTAACAGCTGTCCTCCCTGGTGGGGACAAGTGGATTTTTTTCCTCTCTTCCCTACGACACCATAAAACCATTTAAAATATTAGTACTCCATAAACAATTATGTAAATTCAGACATAACACACACGCAGGCATACAAACAAAAACAACTTAAATGCAAATTGCATGATGTAATGTCGTTGATCTCTTTTATATTATATTTTTAACCGATTTCAAAAAAAGAGGAGGTTCTCAATTCGACTGTATGTTCTTTTTTTGTATGTATGTTACGCTATAACTCCGGTATTTGCGAACCGATTTTCATGATTCTTTTTTTTTTGGTGTACGGGGTACTTCCATAGTAGTCCCATTTCATTTTGAAGAAAATCATCCACCTTTAAGGGTGGCTGTTCACGCATGAAGATTCAGTTTTATAAATAGCGCCTAACTTTAATTTAGGAGTAATTATTTTAATCGTTGATTTTGCTATTTCTCCAATTCAAGGCGTTTTTCTCTCAATATACTTTGAGTAGTGAGAATCGATTATTATTATCTCCAGTGTCAAGTCCTGTATAGTGGCGAACTAGGGGATATTTCAATAAAACTTAGCAAATAGACGTAATTCCACGTACTTTTGAGGTCGGTTTTTTAGTACTCTGCACTGAGATTATTTCTTTTGTGATGGTCACACTTTTTGTAAACCACCTGTCTATATATTTTATAGAACAAGCTCTACGTATAGTGTGATAGATCTTAATGCCCATGGTCCACTCAGGTGGACATAGGATAAACAACTCTTTCCATGTGGCTCAATTTTAATAAATAATAATTTCTATTTCAATTCTTATACGGGACACTGACGTCAAAAGTCAATATTATTGGGGCCTTAGACTATTTTTTTCCATTTTTTCCATTCCAGATTGGGTCACTAGTTTGGGGAAAAGTATCAAAAATTAAACGCTTTTCAAATAGATTCATTTATAAAAAATAACATTTAGGGCGTTTGAAAATCAGGTGTCTGAAACGGTAATATTAATCTCTATTTTGTGTTTTAGTTTTTTTGCTATAAAGCATTCAATATTGTTATTAGAATTATACGAATTAGAGGGCCTACCCATCCAACCAATTGTAATATCGAAAAAATGTAATTGGATTTATGTAATTTTTCTACAATAGAGTAGATATGCGACTTGTTTGTGACAACGCGACCCTAAGGAGCCATATAAACTAAATACGATCATAGACGGAGCATTCTTCTGCCTGGGTTTTTATGATTAACAAATACACTTCCGGACACATACTTCGAGCTACCACACATTTTCAGTATTAAGTGCCCTAAGCTTAAACAATGTTTGAGTGATCTATTACGCAAATTTAAAACTAGTGTACTAAACGTCTTTTCCATAAGTTCTTGTTGGGAATTTGGATTTGCAACAACAGAGGAAAACTTTTTCTTCGATGGTAAACACTATTTTTGTTAATATTGTAAAAAGAAGTTCACGTTTAATTTTCACATGTTTCTATAAGTTGATTAAAGCATTAAAAATATTGTATATACATTGCATATATAGTGCAATGACTTAATTTATTTACTTATTTAATTTCTTGTCGGTGAACTGACAGACAAACAGTGACTTAGAAAATTAAACAAATTTTCAAATTCTGATGATGAGTTCCCCATATAAAAATTACCAAAAAATAAAGGTGATGCTACAACTATCGTATCCTGAGCTCACTAAGTACAACCAACAGCAAAAGTAAATGACGGTCACTTAGACCACAAAACCTGCAATCTACCATTTCCACATGCATTCAAAGATTTTTGTACTTAAACGCCGTTTTACTGCAGCTCAAAACAAATCGAGATCACAGTCCGCACACCACTTATTAAACGCAGAGGAGATACGCAATATAAAGGAATTTTGTATGTAATTAGTTATAAGCAAAAGTATGTTTAGCAATGGTCGTTCACGGAGGCTTTTTCTATAAGTACGGACCTGTATTTTTGCAAGTAAATCCGGACAGTCTATAGATCCACGAGCAACGCTCATTAGGTAAGAAATGCCTCTTATTGTACGTCGGAGTTCTGAAGGAAGAAAATGGTATCGTTTGTAGCAGTAGATATAACCTGACGTCCAAACTTGAGCTTTGTAATCTAAATATCGCAAAAATTTCTTTTTGATATTTTCTATTCGATTAATGTAAATCTTATACTTGGGGTTCCAGACTTGACTCGCGTATTCCAGGTGACTTCGTACAAAAGCACAGAAAATAATTTTTATTATGTTTTTAAGTTTTTAAAATTTAGAGATGTCCTCATAATGAAGCCTTACGCTTTGGATGCCTTATTGATTATGCTCTCTCCGTGTTCATCATACAGAAGTTTGTGAATTACTAATTATGAATGAAGAATGATTTGATCACAAGAACTAAAATTATCTAAACAAACAGAGAGACACTTTGAAGTAACGATACACACACAATATTTTCAAGTGTTTACAATAAATATTCAAAGTATTTAGTAACTGACCAAATTAAGATTACCTTTAATTTTTTTTATATAATAAGATTCCAGTACATCGGTTAAACATTTTAATCTTTGTCTTTTTTAGATGAACGTTTTGTCATATTTGATTCTGCCCTCTCTCATCGCCACGAGCTACGGTCTCATAAACGTCAGCCCTAAAAAGATAATGGGCACCCTGTACAGATGGAAACAGATAGACTTCGTTTACCCTTCTACAGCAGAAAGGCAGATGGCTATAAACAACGGGTATGTAAGTTTTATAGTTTTTTTGAAGTAGTAAATTATGAAATAATTAATTTAGGAAATGAAACTATTTTTCCGGATTTAAATCGCGTATATTTATAAACAAACCGACGTTTCGGGCCCTTTACAGGTCCCATGGTCACGGTTGACTGAGGTGGTGCAGTCATCAATCAGTTATGTCTAATATTAATGCAAACTACCCTATTTTTCACTATAGTTAAAAAAGTTATTAATTAAATACCTTATTTTTTATTTTACAAAGAAAACAT
Organism: Hyposmocoma kahamanoa; assembly: GCF_003589595.1. Taxonomy (NCBI): domain Eukaryota; kingdom Metazoa; phylum Arthropoda; class Insecta; order Lepidoptera; family Cosmopterigidae; genus Hyposmocoma; species Hyposmocoma kahamanoa. The sequence goes on along the minus strand of NW_020653750.1, from coordinate 10,479,205 downwards.
TCCAATTTACGCTACATTACGTTTTACAAATTATTTTATTGAATGAATTTTTATTAAGTTCAATTTATTATTTAGTAGTTAAATTCTATTAATAATAGAAATTAGAATAAATTAAAACATATTAAGTAGTACTGCAGTCTTATGTCTGTTTGGGATTTTTCATCGGAGGTAATACTGGATCCCAAACTAGTGGTACTGTCAAACACCGTCGCGTAAACAAGTCTACAGTCTGCGAGCATGTCATGGATAAACCTACACATTCAATGAAGTTTGACAAACACCAGCTCCTTCCAAAAGAAGTTCGTTATCTACCCAGGATGCTGCGAGAGGCCATTGAAATTACAAAACATCCTAATTTCAACAGGGAAGATGGTTTCTCGGTACCACCAGTTTGGGATTCAGTATTTCCTCTGATGAAGCTGCTGCTTAGGATGTTAATACTGACTGAATATGACCGCCAATACAAACAACTCTCATTGGTCATATCAGTATGACAAGCTAGTATGACCACCAATAAACGGCCAAAAACGGAATTAAAGTAATTTGCTACGCCGCGAACCGAGTGCAGAACATGAAAGCGTGCAAAATAGATGGCTTTGTATTGTTTCTTGTTTTTCATGCATTCGTTTACTTCTAATTTTATTATTAACATGGATTTTCGCAAAGGAATAACCTGAATCTATTAATTAATTAATTTAACGAAAGCGGTAGCACAGCGGTAAATGGATTATTTCCCGGTTGGATCTTTTCTAAATTTCATATTGGGCAGTGCCCTTAGAGTCAGGTAGATACTTCAGAAAACTCCTCAGTTTGAGACCAACATGACATAAATGTAGGGCACAGTAAGTAAAAGTAATTTTGGACTGATTTGAACTCATACAACCAACATTTCAGGGTCAAAAGATCACTTATTAGCCTCTTAAAAGGCTTTTTTTTCTTTACCACTCATAAACATGTAACACCAATAGATATCTAACATTGTTTTCATTTTATCCATATGAAGACAAATTAATTTCGACAAACAAAAATCAAAAGTTATACTTTAACGTTTGAATAGTGAAAATTCTACCAATTCACAGTTGTATTAAACAAAGTGAAATCCTATTTCGAAACACGTAATTACTAATAACATGTTAGTTTCTCTATAATAGTAGCTATTACAAGGCGATTGATATCTTGCAGACTATTCAACCAAACGAACGTAATTCCATTGGGCGTGGAAAGATGGAAGGATCGACTTTTCATCAGTACACCAAAGTGGAAGAGAGGAGTGCCTGCTAGTTTGTCTGTTCTGCCAATACACGCTGAAGTTTCTTCTCCCGCTTTGATCCCTTATCCTAGTTGGGACTGGCATAACGCAGGTAAAGCCACCTTTCAATTGGACGTAGTCATCGAGTATCGTAGTTAAGCAAAAATAATCTTATGTTATTTAATCCACAAAATTATCAAAAAATGAGTCACATGTACCAATCTCAACCTAAGGCTCAACTCACAATGGCGCAGAGTCGAAGCGTCGCGACGCGTCATGTTTTTCGCCTATAGTATATTCATCTCTATTCTTACAAATTTGTGTTATGCAAATATGGAATCGCGCGTCGACCCTTGGTTAAAGTCGAGCGGTTTCGCGAGTTGTGAAGCGTCAGATGCCGACCACACCAGACTGCGACGAAACGAGTGCGCAACAATGGATGAAAACGAAAAATTAATTTACTTAATCCAAAAATATGAATGTCTATACATGTAACATAATAATGTTAAAAATATCTTGAGTCCCGGCTTAAGTCGTTTCTACAAAGTGTTTTGAATTCGTAAAGTATACGTCTTTTCTTCCATAACTCGTGAGCCCAAAATTTCCGTTTTCATTTTCTCCCTTCAGCTTCTGATATAATTTCAGTTTCTTCCTCTTCAGCTTCAGACATAAGAGCAATAATAATAAGATCGATACCAACCATTGCGTACTGTCGAGCACGAACGCCATTCACGATTGTTCAAAAGTCTTTGAACTGGTCGAGCACTGTCATCCGGGCGCGCTAATGCGAACGTCGTCGTGCGACGACACGCGTCGCATGCGTTGTAGTTGAAAAACATGACGCGACGCGACGCTTCGACTCTGTGCCAGTGTGAATTCAGCCTAAAGTGTAACCTCTCAAACTCAGTAAAAAAAATCCAACATATAAACATAAATAAATATCTCTGGAGTTACATGACATTATAAGTTTTGAAAATAAAACAAAAGTGAGAAACACTTTTAAACTTTAAACTACCATATCTTGAAAGTGACTGGATGTGCATTGGATATTTTTGTTTAACTACGTTCAGTTACGTCATTTAGCGCTAGTGCCACAACGAAATATGTAGTACCAACCTTTATGTGCTAGCAGAACTACATCATAGATAAGGCTAATTTGAATAATGTAAGTGGATCTATCTGTCAGTTGTCTAATGCAAAAACGCCAAACACTTCATGTTTTATAGATTCTAAAACAAGCCGTGTAAATCTTCATGAACATTGACACTGACAAGCCATTACCTTAGTTATGCGATAAAAAATAAATCTTACAGGAGAAGTTTTTTTAATATTTCTGCATTTAGGTAAATGTGATACTAAATAATTCTGTAACAACTACATTTTTTTTTAAACAATAGATACTAAGCTTTTTTGGGCTTACAATATTTTTGCTATCTCTATAAAGATTTTTGAGACTTTGCAACGAAAAAAAAACGAAAAGTGCAACACGTTTCTTGCTACTGTTTATTAGTAAACGACGAAATGGTGATGTACCATGTCGGTTGCTATAACAAGTGGGGTCGCTCGTCATGCTTCATGATTTTTTAATATTGATTCTGTTGGTTACACTAAAATATAAAAAACATTTTTCTGAGTGTTCGATCTTTGTATTAATAATTATAACAAATTAGTGGAGTAATTTCACAAAAAATAATTGAATATCAATTCAATAAAAATTTAAAATATAAAAAACAGTTGAGCTAACGATAAATTTAACTTCTGCGAGAATTTCTATTTGTTACAATTTTGGCGGAAAATGTCGACGACGGTTGTCCGTTATACTTCGTTTAAAACATCATTTGCAATAAAAAAACACTAAATAAATATGTCGCTTGCGATAAGTTGGTCATTATATGGTAATGGTCATTAATTATAGCATGAAAGAATCTTTTGGCTCACGCATTTTGAGAATCAAAAAAATTGTTAAAGCCGCTTTCAGTACATATCATTTACAATGCCGTATCACAATCATAGATAAAACTATTAAAGCGGCTGCGGCAATATTCCGCTTTTAAACATCATAGGTGACAGGACGTAGCTACACTCGATCGCTTGACCTTAAATGCAACAGAGATTATTTTTCACTTTTGACAGGGTTGCCCAATAGCCGCGATAGCTTTTAGCTGCGGGGCATTTTCAGTGTACTTTAGTTTACGACATCTAAACCAACAGTCTATTAGTACTGGGTCAAGAGTACGTCAAGCTTGATACATAAAATTTAAATTTGACTCTTTGTTGCTTGTGATAAGGACGATCAAAAAGTATTTTTATTTCATGTTTCAGTAAATTGCACTGGATTGACATCGGTATTCCGTATGAACATCGACCACTGTGGAGTTATGTGGGTACTGGACGCTGGCCAAGTGGAAGGTTTCGAAACTCCAAGACAACTTTGCCCCCCAACTCTGTACGCTATCGATTTAAGCACAGATACTGTAATGGGACGGTATCCTATTCCGGACCAATTCGTCCTTCAGGATTCCCTTATAACAAACCTTTTAGTGGATTCTAGGGACGCTCGTTGTAGAGATCTTCATATATACATTGCCGACGCAAGACGTTTCGGTCTCATAGTCTTCAGAGCTTCTGACTTAGCATTTTGGAGATTTTCACACTACACCTTCTATCCAGAACCATTATTGTCCAATTATACATTGCATGGTGTAAATTATCAGTGGTCTGATGGCTTGTTCGGGATGTCCTTGGGCAGATTTCATCAAAACGATAGGCAGTTATATTACCATGGAATGTCAAGTTCTTTAGAATTCGTAGTGAATACATCGGTGATAAGGGATCCGTCTCGTGTGGACGACTCCGTGGCGGAGTTCAAGTTGCTAGGGGACAGTCGAGGCGCTGACGGTCAGGTCTCCGCCGCAGCCGTTGACCGCAACGATATTATGTACTTTAACCTTGTTTCACGTGACAGTATCGGGTGTTGGGACACTCGCAAACCATACAAAATTGACAATCTAGGTATTGTAGCGCAAAATAATAACACTTTAGTCTTCCCTAACGATCTACGACTAGATCACGAAATTCCACAGTATGCGTGGATAATAACGAATCGGTTGCCGATGTATCAGTTTAACTTACTGAACCCACAAGAATACAATTTCCGTGTATTATATTTAGATTTAGCTGCAGCTAACGGTGTTTGTCAACCATCATCACCAGCAAAATAAGCAAATGCCTTTAACTCTATTTTTTATTTTATAATCCATTGTTAGAAAATGCCTTCTTTACTTTAGTAGTGTATTTTTGTTTTACATAACTTTATTATTAATTGTGTCATCAAAATAAAACCGTTTTACTTAGAGTACACTGTTATTTTTTCTAGCGTTTATTTTATACAAGACACATTACAATGTAGTAATTTATTTGTCGCTACTAGCAGATTTTGGATTTTTGTTTCCATGTTTTGATCCATTTTCTCTCAGAGTCGACTGACTTGACTGGCTCGACAGATTTGACAAGGTTATTCTGTCTATTTCATTGTGTTTTTCTGCCATACTTTGTGTGATTCTTTCAATAATTTCATCAAAAGAGTTATAGGATGTCATTTCTTCAGTGTATTGGTTATCGTGCTGATTATTTTTGTTGCGCTCATAATTCCCGACTTCAGAAATGTTAACAGCTTCGTGAACTTTTTCTTTTGAACTTACAAATCTGATGTTGTGATCAGTTTTTAAACTTTCAGGTTCTCGATAGTTCCTTGACTCAACGCCATCTAATAGTATTTCAGACACTTCTTGGTGAGGTGTCTCTTTTAGTTCGAATGTTGGCTTAAAGTCGATAAACTTATCTGATATTTTAAGTTTTGAATTATTTTCACTACGCTTCAAATTTTTACTTGAATCATCGGGTGAGTTAGGAGGGCTCGTCCGAAGCCTTGTAGAATCTTTTTTCATAAAGATATGAGGGTATTGTTGTAAATAGGATGTGGTTCTCGTTTTATCATTTCCAACTGATGGTGGAGTATCCGTGTCCTCGCCAAGAAGAAGGGTACTGGGAAGCAAATCTGATGCGTGTGTACTATACATCTGCGCTAAACCAGTTCCTTGTTTAGTTAAATAGGCACCTATGTGTAATAACATTAATATAAACTGTTCCATTATGCGGTCAGTGTCACGAGGTATTGCTAAATCGCTTTCACAAAAATCGTCATCCGGCTCTAACAACACTGAACGCTCAGTTATAAGATTTGAGATAACATTATCCGTAATTTTTGTAGTGTCCTGATTATGTGTACTATTTTCATCTTCATTTACTTGAGATCCTGACGAAGGAGTTTCAACTACATTTTCACCAGTTGGTCTAGAAATTATGACGCCATCTTTCACAGATGTTCCATCACCACCGTAACTAGTTCTGTAAGTGTTATAATTTTACAATTTACCGTACATTTAAAAATAATCAGTACTTATCGAAAAGAACTTACAAATTAGCCACAATTCTTCTGCGTAACAGTCTTTCGTTCATAAGGGATTTGGTTCTACGCCTGCGCACAGCGAGTTCGAGTCCGTAGTCGACATCGACGTCGCCTGATGGCAGCACTGCTGGGAATCTTTGGAATGCTGCCGTAACTTTGAGCGTATTGTAATAACTGTAGGGAAACAACTACATTTATTATACTATTAAAACAGTTATTTAGAGGAACACTGCAGTAGTTAATTAAAAAATAGATATATAGTTAGTTCTAGCTACCTTAGGACAAGCAACCACATGTAAACGGCAGGGATGATACCGGCAATCTTGATAATGACGAAACGGATGCAGGAGGGCCTAGCAGGGCCCACCAAGAGGCATACTCCGAGCCCAAGCGACAGACTCGTCAGCTCGCAGAGAAACTTCCTGATTGCTGCTAGCAGTAGCCAGGGAAGAACTAACGTTGGCCTTTCTTCCTAAAATCACAATTATTTAAATGCTTATATGCTCGCATACTTACAAAGTTAACACGTACCAATAGATTCATACATTTCATGAGCTGTAAGTTGAATTCACAGGCTTAGTAGGAATAGAGCTCCTTGTGAAAGAGTTCATTCAGGGAAGTACTGCCTTACTGCGTTCCGGTGTTGATGGATAAGGATTCTGGTGAAATTATGGACACATGGACTTGTCACCTTAAGTCTCAGGGTAACGGGCACAGTGGCAGCGCTCTTCAGATCTTTGTGATTTAAAGCTCTGAATGGCACTGCAACTGTTACAGAAAGGAGTGTCATTTACCACCAGAGGCACGACTTGTCCGTCTCGTTAAAAAACTAAGACAGAAAAGGACGACGGAAAATATGCAATAGACGCAAAAGTATTACTTGTATACATATATTTAACGTGCTGGGTAGGTAATAATGAATAGGTGTTAGAGAATTAGTACCAAAAATATAGGATAAAGGAGGACGATGTAGGAGGCGAGGTAGACGTAGACGGTGAAGCACTGGACAAGCATCACGCCGGAGATCATGGTACGCAGCCCGCGCTGTACCGGCATCGACAGTTCTACTGGCATTGTCATTTGCCACACCTGAAAATATCAGTATTTGAATCGTGTTGATTTTCGGATACCATAATTATTAGCTACTCGTAAAGAAACGTACCATTAAAACCCAACCTCTAAAGAAAACCATTAAAGTAACACTAGATCGAGAACACTGCCTCCGTGGCCGAGCGGTTACCATGCTGTTTTCCTAGTCGCCGGGCTAAGTCGTTATTATAACGACTTCCACATTTTTTGCGTGCTTGTAATATGTAAATAATAATTTAACTGAATTTTGTACAGAGCTCTAAAAGCAGAGGTTCCCAAACTTTTTCGTCTGGTAGACCACGTGCACATTTTTTCTGATTTGCCTCACGTGCACATTTTTTCTGATTTGCCTGGACTCCCAATTTTTCTAATATTGACTTTTTTACAAAAACATCATCTTCAAATATGTGTTTAGCAACTGACACTATGCTAGTGAGAAACTATAAAAAAGTTATGTTCAGTTTTATGCATTATCAAACCGAATATTTAGTTTGTTCTGAAATGTTTAAGAACTGTAACAGGCTATTTTTTATGTCTATCTGTCTAATGTGGATTACTCCATTTATGAAAAGCCTAAATTTTGGTCACGAGCTGCATAAATCGGTAGCATTCTTGTTGACCCCCATTAATCCGCTTGCTCCGCACGAAGCGAAGTATAATCTCATGCTCGAGCGTGTCCAGAATAAATTCACCAGATACTTGTACATGAGACTATGTGGGGTATATCCTTTCTATCCCTTGATGTATCAAACCTCATTTGTATTAGGTATGGTTGGATACAACAAGTTGGAACCAAGGAGGGACTTGGCTCTCGCAAGTTACATAGTGCGAGTATTGCGAGGTAAAATTTCAAACCCGGGAATGCTGCAATCACTCTGTCTATGCGTGCCAAACGAGTACGTGCACCGACGTCGACGACCACGGCTGCTGGCGGTGTCGCGAGTCAGGACAAATCTGCTCAACAAAGCGCCTCTTACTCGCACCATTCACACACTAAATCGAGTTGCTGAAGTAGTAGGCATTTTTACCTGTTTTGAGAGCGAGTTCATGAAGGCAACACTGTTTTTGCTTTGTACATAATTAATTAAATTTCATTGTATATTATTCATTATAGTACTTTATTATAAACTGGCCTTAATTAATTGTTATTAATTTTCAATAATCAAATTTTTATTTTTAGTTATAATGTTAAGTCATGTGATTGTGACGATGTGGAATGCTACACTATTGTATTGGGATGGCCCTGTAAAAATAGCTGTATGAATGAAATAAATAAATAATGTCTCATGCACCTCCTTTTTTTTCTCTGACCCCTTAGATGTTGGAGTGAACCCCTGGCGGTGGATATAAACACTTTGGAGTTCATCGCTTTAGGGTGAAAGTAAAAGGTCATTGTATACTGTTTTGTACTCACAAATAACGTATGACGCAACCATAAAAGCCATAAAAGCGTTTTTCGTAGAACATCAAATTTAATATGCCGCACCTGTTTCAGATTGGCATTAACTTTAAACAGAGTCGCGTCGAATATTGTTCGCAGGAGACCCAGCAGCGTCCAAAAACATAACTCCGACTGTAGGCCCATGCCTACATACGATAGCAAGTTTAACATTGCTGTCACAATACTGGACCTCATTAAAGAATATAAGCTGAATATGACTAAGATAAGAACATCGTATTTATTGATCTGCAATTTTGATACAGCATTAAAAATTAATAGGGAAAATGGATTTTTTGTGCCATTGTAAGTCGCATTTTTTTATGTAGATTAATCACACGACTTATTGTGACAGTAAATTTGACTTTCATCTTTCAGTTCGAAATTTATTAACAAATAGATAATTTAAAAAGGTTTTAGTACACTAATAATTATTTTACTGAGTAGGAAAGGAAGTGGACATTATTTAATTTTCTATGTGGTACTAGGTGGTTGGTGTGTAGAACCAATTACCCACCGACTAAATAAGACTATCGACAAACTATTGATTTTAAATAGGTACTAAAAAGACATTAGAGTGTACCAAAGCGCAAGCGGCAAAGAAAAACACAAAAAACTAATTATGCGCTGTGCAAAGTTGTAGCAATTATAAACTATTAGTAAAATAATAGACTGAAGACCTGGCGTATGAAAGAAAAATTCGCCAAGACTTGGCTGTATGGTTTTTAACCTTTGCATTTTCTGGTAAGATTTTAGAAAAACAACGGCAATCCAATAAATAGAAGAAAAAAGTATTTTCTTAAGTATTTTCTACAGTCTTTTACAATCGGCGTCGAGATTGGTTTACAAATATCCATCCCTAATTTCCTCAAGATCTTCTGTACATAAGAAGTTTGGAATATTTTGATTCCATCTCCTCTGCTCTCTATCTGTATTCAAATTAAATAAAAGACAGGCTTTGTGGTTATCTTGAACCAACTATTGAGTTCCTTAATTAACTCGTCTAGCAGAACTTGACTTGATCCAGCGACCAGGCCATCATCCACGTACAAAGCCACAATCGCTTTTCCGATACGCTGTTTTTTTATGAAAAGACATGAATCTACTTCACTTACCTATCTTAAAACCATTTTCATTGAAGAAGTCTGCAATACAACGGTTCCAGCATCGTGGTGCTTGCTTTAACCCATAAAGACTGTTCTGCAAAAAACAATCTAGATCCGAACCGTCGTCATAGCCTTCCGGTTGTTTCATAAAAATTTCTTCACCCAGAGATCCATATAAGAAGGCAGTTGTGATATCAAACTGGAGCATCACTGCTACACTCAATACAGGGCGAACGGTTCCCATCCTAGTAACCGGGCTAAACGTCTGTTCGTAGTCAATGCCCTTTTTCTGGTGAAAACCTTTAATTACCAGTCTTGCCTTATATTTATCTACAGAGCGATCAGCGTTCATTTTGACTGGAATTACCCACTTGCAGGGTATGGCTTTTCTTCCTTTCGGTAGGTTTACAAGCTTCCACGTATCATTTTCTTTTAGTGAGTTAATTTCACTGTCCTTGGCTTCTTCCCATAGCTCCTTCTCCGGGTTTCTAATTGTGTATTTATGCGACGTCGGCTCGTTGTATCCCGTTACAGCGTTCATGATAAAGTCTTTGAATCGATTGAGGCACGTAATGAAGAGCGATCACGAAGTATCAGATGATGGTCCGGGAATACATCTTCATAAACGACGTGAGCTTGACTTAAAATACCTTCGTCTACGGCATTGTCTTCATCACTGATATCACCTTCGTCATCGTTAGTTTCATCAATGGTATCATCTTCGTTAACAATATTATTCTTCTCCGATTCAATAGACTTTTCTGGCAAATGTTTTGAACATCATGATATTCCTCATCGGCTTCCAAATTTTGTTCATCGATGCCATTTTGAACTTTTTTTCATTAGCTGTAGAAAAACTTCTAGAAAGATCCACCTCAACTTCATTTTCATTATTTATGGGCTCATTCATTTCTTAAAGCTTTTTCATCGAATATAACGTCCCTAGACCTTACCAATGAATTTTTATTTGGGTCCCAAAGATGTATACCCATCATCATCGTTGTAGGCAATTAAAACGCAACGTGTAGCTTTCTTTTGCATTTTCTTTCTCCTCTGCTTTGGTACAAAGCAAAGTGAACCAATTGGATAATTGGTTCAAGTGCTTTATCTGTGGTTTCTTATTAAGCCAAAGTTCATAAGGCGATTTGTATTCCACGTAGTTTGTATTGTCCTGTTCAGAATATAAACAGCAGTATTTACCATCTCAGCCCACAAATTCTAATGTAACTCTTCATACGCGTGCATCATTGCTCTAGCAGATTCGACTGTAGTGCGGCTTTCCCTTTCGCTACACCCATTCTGTTCTGGCGTGTAAAGCGTAATAAGCCTGTACTTTATTCCACTTTGTTCAAGTAGATCTCGTACTTTCTTATTAATGTGTTCTCCCCCAGTATCACTTGAAAGCTGCTTGACAATGTGTCCAGCATTTTTAGTCTCAGACAACATTTGTTTTAGCTTTTTATATACATCGGATTTATTTTTCAAGAAATACACATCGCTGTATCGTGTAAACTCATTGTTGAATAATACGAAGTATCGATATCTAGAAATACTTGCAAGGAAGGGACCACAAACGTCAGAGTGTATACGTTCACCGGACTTGGTAGCTTTTTCGCGAACACCAAATGGTTGTCTATGTGCTTTTCCAAAAACACACCCTTCGCATAGTTCTCCATTATCTGACGTCTTTTTTCCTAGTTCTCTCTCTATGAATATATTGACATGCTATTTATTTTGATGTCCTAACCTTTCATGGTATAATTGAAGTTTATCTCCGTGTTCTATTAAATTGATTGAAACAGCAGGGCGTACGGCTTTGCAATCTACCTTATGCAGATACCTTTGCCTTATCCCTGTTAAAACAATACCATCATTAACCTTCATTTAACATTTTGTCACCCTTGACTCAAATAGGCTTGTGGGATTTCTATCCTGTGAACTAAGCACTGAGAAAAGGTTTTTGCTAATCTGGGGAACATACCAAACATCTCTTAAGATAAGGTTTTCAATCTTATCTCTAACATTGGCATTGGCTTCGACATGAACTGTGCCTTTCCCAACAGCCTTTACCATGTTTCTGTCTGCTGTAGTTACTGTGTGAGTTTCACCAAAGTATTCAAAATCTCGGAATAGATCTCCTCGCATAGTGACATGATGTGTAGCACCGTTGTCCACATGCCAATCATCACAATCAGTGCCAGAATCTGATGAATTCGCCGTTAGTAACATCATATTAGAACTACTAATTAGGTTTGTTTTCCTCCTCCTTGTTGCCACCCTTTGGGCAATCCTTTTTGAGATGACCAAGTTCCATATAAATAAAACATTTATACTTCTTCTTTGTCCCTCGGTCTTTGTGGTCTTTCCGCTTAAAAACCTTTTTATTTACCTTCACATAAAGCGCAGTTTCACTTGACGCAACATCAACAACATTAGCGTTGAGTGCTTTTACGTGTGCACACAATTGGCCCGTAATATTGTCTACTGTTCTATGATTATTTGACATTAACAGCCAGCTCGACTTAAATGAAAAATAAGTATCCGGCAGCGTGTGCAGGATTTTACAGATTGGAAGTACTTCAGGTAGTTCCACCTTTTCTTCTTTCAGTAACTCTTCCTTCAGACTATGCCACAGATTTTTTAATTTCGATATATGAGTCGACATGTCATCAGACGGATCTCGCTTAAGTTTAAAGAATTCTAAACATACTCAACTATACTATACATACAGAAATAGATAAGGTGGCAGTACTTCCCTGAACGAACTCTTTCACAAGAAACTCTACTGCATATAAAAATATCAAACCCCTGTAACTTCAGTTGTGGCAAATTCTTTTGAACAATAATTAAAAAGGCATATTTAACAAACAAACAAGTAAAGTAAACAATTTAGGCAGCAAAGTTGTTTTGCGTCTCGTGGCTTGAAAACGTCAAACAACAACTTTGCAGCCTTGCATAACAAATAACTATAAATCGCTCTAGAAGTTTTATCATTCCAGCGTTCGATGTATACTTCAATGTAATACGGCAACATATCACATTGACGGATCTTATTCCATTGTTCTGCAGGCGTTATTCGAACAGAAGTATATAGCTTATATTAAGGAACAGGTGTTAACAGAATGAAATACAATGCTTAATACTGTAATCAATGTTTTATTTTTATATATTGGAATCCTATTCGTTTTGTACCTAATTATTTACTCATAAGCACGCTACTCAGTGATAGATCTATACAAATCCATTTTAATTATACTTTATGCCTCGAAACACACATAATTTTAATACTTAAACATTAAGAAATATCTCTTATAAACACATATATAAGCAAATGTCCCACCCACTTATATTCGTTTTATAATATAGTATTTATTATATAATACCATAATTTTAGCATAGCATGTTACAAATATTACATACACAGAACACGCGTTATATCTAACCAATCGATTCTACTGTATTTCACACATAATTACCCTTGGTGCATAACAAATATCACATACTCACAATATTCGTTATAATAATTAAACTTTTGCATTTGCTTAGTTGGCACTTACTAAAATGTATCCCCACAAACAGTAATATTTTATATGCAATTAATTCACTATGTACTACATAATAATTAGAGCAAAGGAACGATAAATAATGTAATAATTTTTACTTAACTTTTAGCCGGCAAAGTTTGTTTAGGACTGAACACTGCATCAAGAATGCCTCGGCATCATCATTGACTGCTTTTTATATCCCAGCACAAACAACCGGTCGCCCAACGTCAAAGTTGTTTGTGCCCGGAACACGTGGTATTTTTCTGAATCATTTCGCTAAATGTTAATTTTATATAATTTTGATATTTACAGTAACCAAATTATTTACTTGATAAAATTACTTATTAAAATAATAACAGAATTATCACATATTAATGACAATATACACAATTATGGTAGAAATAAGTACACAATTCTAACACTTAATGTGCTGTTGTTGTACACAGGGCCTTAGAAGGTTGAAATCCGTTCACAAATATTATTGAAACGTAAAGATCGTGAGGAAATGGCAAAGAAATTAATAACAAAACAAATTAAATACAAAATATATAGCCATTTATTTTACGTGTTTTATCCGCTCCTTATGAAATGGCTCGTCCAGAGAAGTATTGCTACCTTACGTTGTTCTGCCGATAACCAGTAACGTGAGTACTATTACATTCCAGTTTTGAAGGGTGAGGGTGCTGGTGAAATTAAAAGCGCATGAGATTTGTTAACTTATGTCACAGGGTGACAGGCGCGTCTGTTACCACCAGGCGCACGACTTGTTCGTCCCATCACTTGATATCATAAAAAAACGTTGATGAACACTGCTGCGGTATTCAAGGCTATTCATCGAAAATCATCTCAAATAACGCTACTTTCAAACAAAAAGTGTATTGATTTGAATACAGCGGATTAATATGAGAGTAATGTCAGACAGACAATGACGTGAAACTTAACACGCCCCTCTTTTCTTTCGTCTTAAGGCTAAAAAATAGCAGATTCTTTCGTCATTATACTCACCGTTACATTTAGCAGAACATGAGTTAAATACCCAAAGTAATGCAGTGTTTTTTTTTCTTCAAAAGTCTAGTCGGTTATCTTACTTTTTGTATTTTAGGTCTAGTTTGAAAATAAACTGTGGGTGACTGTCATTTTTTATTAAATTGTTTTAATTTCCTACTAATACAGGTTTGTTGAGTGATTCAAGGTTGATTTTGCATTCTTGTAAACTTCGTAAACATTACATGTCAAACAAAAACACTGCAAGGCTCAATACAGTATTTTGTAATTTTATCAACAAGAATCTTTCGGCTGTTATCAAGGTAAAAGAAATGTATTCGTTTTTCAATAGAAATAGCTTATTTTTCAAAATAAAATTATAATAGCTAGATAGATTTCTTTAATATCTAATGTACAACGTAAGTTAAAAGTGTCTTTTTATGTTATTAACCTCAAAAATTGCAAAAAATCCGAAAAATCCTTTACGCAGCTTTTTTTCAACACGCTGTTTTCGATATTACAGAATTTTGGTTTGACAGGGCAATCTAGTTGAATTTATTTGTTAAAATTGTAAATGAAAAAATGCGTTTTGTTTAACTTAGTTGCAGTAGAGCTCCTTGTGAAAGAGTTCGTCCAGGGAAGTACTGCCACCTTACCTATATCTGCCGCCAAGCAGTAATGTCAGCATTGCTGTGTTCCGGTTTTGAAGGGTAAGGGTGCTGGTGAAATTACAAGCACATGGGACTTATCAACTTATGTCTCAGGGTGACGAGCGCAGTGGTAGTGTCCCTTAGATCTTTGCAATTTAAAGGTCTGAGTGGCACTGTACTATTATGGACAGGCGTGTAGCTTACGTCACGCGCACAACTTGTTCGTACCGTCACTTGATGTTATAAAAAAAACTTAACTAGTAAGGCTGCAACCTTGCAAGTGGATGTTAAAAGACGTTAATTCAATTGCTATTCTATGTCTAATTCTTATTTAATTGAATATAATCTCACTTTGTTTATATTCCGCTTCCTGCCTAATCATAACTAATGTAATCGACATTTTTAACGAAATTTATTTACTGACATAATAATATGGCATCAGCAAAACTAGATCTACAACCCCCTATAATAGGTTTTTTTATATCTTATTTAGTTTTAGTTATGACAAGGAGAGTATAGTAGAGTATATTGTGCAGGTGTATGTAGTTTTTTTTTATACAGCCCACCTCACATTATAGAGACGGGTCTTCTTTAGATCAGTTAATTCCCTCCATAAATTTTAAGCCAAATAAGAATCCGTCCTAATCCTGCTACATTAACAGAGATCGGGGAATAATTATAGACATTATTAACGTTATCATCTCCATAACTTATGTCAGTTGGCGCGCTACTGCCCCACGCTTGAATGATCCGCAAACACGACCGAGCTCAAAGCACTCTGTGGCTGAACACTCTCAGATCGCCGGTATTCGACGCCCAAGTTGGACGTATGTTTAGTGCTGTCCTCATTTCTGTGTTCCGTACTTGTTATCGCTGTTGATCGGCGGTGTTTAATCGAGTACCCTTAACATTGCAGTGATTGAACTTTAATTGTGATAAACATACGAGTGTATTTTTTTTAAAATTTGGATTAGCTTTGACTTCTGGCGCCATAAAAAGGTGAATATAAAACTTCGTAATTTGCGCCTCAAATTGATCGAACGTTCGATTTTACGCAAACATCTTCATTATGTTTTTCAACAGCCTTGATGTTGTTTCAGTGTATATTTACGACGTCCTTGTCTTGCACGGTACGAGGCGAGAGTTATTTTTAAATAAATTGTGTAAAGACAAGCATCTGTTTACCTACTCGTTGAGTTCCATCAAAATTAGAGCGAATTGCATCTCTTACTTAAAAATCATTTTAATCATAAGTTAACAAACTGGTTTCAAACATACAGCAACATAACATGCATTTAAAAAAAATCCATCTTTAATGCCCAATAACATCGATAATGCGCTGTATGTACAAAGTACAATTATCCAAATAGGTATTTCAATAGCTATGTTTATATTATGCCGATAACACTGTGAACATTAGGTGTAATGGATCTGCCAAGTAGTCACCTATTTCTCATTATAATCTTACGAGTAAACAAATTCAAGCCACGCATGATGTCATGGCTGCAAGCCGAAATCATCCCATCCACTGTGATTCAAATCTGCTATTTTTATTACTTACGTGTTGCGAGTTCTTGACCTAATGATCAACAACCCATATACGTTATATACATCCACGCACTGCTGAAAAGGTTTGGATTATAATGTCTAGGTTTTGGTTTACCACACTGGCTCAAAAGGGGCCTCACGTGTCCTTGAAGACTTTTAAATTTACCCTTGTAGATATTTCTTGACGACTTCAACATTATCATCATCAACTCAATAAGAATCAAATTATTTTTATGATGTCTAGTGACGGGACGAATAAGTCGTGCGCCTGGTGGTAAGCGACACGCCTGTCCATAACACTTGCAGTGCCACTCAGAGCTTTAAACCGCAAAGATCTGAGGGGCACTGTCACTGCGCTCGTCACCCTAAGACGTAAGTTGACAAGTGGTTGTTATAAGTGGTGGTTATTATATCACCAGCATCCTTACCCTTCAAAACCGGAATACAGTAATGCTGACATTACTGCTTGGCGGCAGAAATAGGTACGGTAGCAGTACGACCCTGGACGAACTCATTTACAAAGAGCTCTACTGCTCCAACAATGTCTTATTGTTGAGCAATTATTTCTTCCAAGCACTATCTCCTTTAAGTTTTAAGCCAGAACCCGCTACACTGGCTTGTCAATTGGAGATTTCGTACGTCTTCCAACAAGAAACGGTCGATATCAGTGGCCTACCGCTTTGCACTACGACGTTCCATTCCCGGTAGGACGATATGGACAATGAATTTTATATATTATTTTTTAACGCACACACTCGCACTAAGGGGAAACCTTGTATCGCGGGTACCATGGACACACACATAAACAACCACATATTACACCCAAACTCACGAGATAAATAAATATAGGCCGTACAAATATTTCTCCCGGCCCGGGAATCGAACCCGAAGCCATCTGGGAGTGTGCTGGAGTGAAATTTTATTATTATATTATAAAGTTTTTCCGCAAGCCGTAATAACGATGATGTTTTTCCATCACCATAAAGCAAGTAATCTACGCTGCACATGCTCGAAAATGACTTACTAGAGCGTGCCCGTCGGCGGAAATCAAATCCAGAACCACAGACATAGAAGGATGGCGGTTTGCTAACTAGACACTCACAGCATTCATTATTGTCGTGATAGAAAAATGTATTTAGAAAGAAATACAGAATTTAATTAAATCTGTGACGATGAAAATTAAGCTTAACTTCCAAATTACTCCAAAACTAAGTTTTTGTGAAGTTTATCTTTATCAATTCTATTTATCTATTAGGATCTACTTGAATGTTATTTGTTGTGCCATCTATGGTTGTGCCCATTGCTAGAAAAAGAAATTGGTTTTCATATGGCCAACTCTACATCTTATTGCTATTAAAATTTCTCCCAAACAAAACTATTCCTAAATAACCTTGTTTTACAACTTGAGTAACTTGCACAGATACAAATCTAGAAAACTTATTCAAAATCCAGAAAACATACTAACTCGGTCATTTAAAAGTACCTAAACTTGTCTATATCGTGTTTTATAGAAAAAAATGTGGATCTGTGGGCAGGCGCTCGCGCCGCGGCATAGACGCTGCCCACGCAAAGCGTAAACACTCTACCCAATTAGTGGCACTACACAACCGAGCCTTTGTCTTTTTGTTTTTTTAACATTATTCGTTTAGTTATGTTCACACGGTTCTCAAAGTATTGACATATGCTTCTCAAATAATACACATATACGCAATAATACACAAATACACATGCACGCGCACGCACGAGCGCATACGCACACACACACACATTCCATTAATAACAAATTTATACTTTTTTATATTTTATTTATTAATATTTTTGCTGTTTTCATACCTCTAACCTTCTTAAATTAAACTTACTGTAATAAATTAATTTGATTGAATGAGGTCGGTATTATTGTTTAATTACGAGCCGAATATGTCGTCACTGTACTGGAACAGGTTTATTGGTTGTGCTTCGCAAATTACATCAGGTTTTTTATCTCTATACATAACAAAAGTTTATTACATCAATGTCAAGAATGACAACACTGTGAGTGTGAGCTAGAGAGTATGAGTGAGAGAGACGGGCGATGAATGGCTCGTGAGAACAGACGTTTGTTCGGGAGTCACATTAAATATCAAAAAATGTGTTTAACCGTGAAATCGCAATTACTTCGAGACCGCAGCACATATTAATTTTGTATTCATATTTGGTTAGGTACTGTAGACGAGGCTGTACTCTATGAGTAGAATTGCTGGCTGAACATAG